>NW_027139724.1:0-105807 GCF_035084215.1 Heptranchias perlo | reverse complement strand
TGGTGCCTAAAGCTAAAGCACAAGGTGCATTCATTTGGACAACAGCAACAGTCTGAGGTGCGGGCCAGAACCAAGAGGCAGACAACATAGGGAGGGCGTTTCCCCCCTCTGCCCACCATTTTAAAACCTAACTTTTGCAAGTGACGCACTAAGGACTTGGTCTGTTTGTTTATAGCTCCCTGATGAGCCGCAAGATGGCGAAACCGGTCGGAGTGTTCCAAGAAGGAACGATGGATGGTACTTAAGGCTGCAGGACAGGACACATTCAGTAGTAGCCAAGCAGGAACTCTGGATGGTGCCTAAAGCTAAAGCACAAGGTGCATTCATTTGGACAACAGCAACAGTCTGAGGTGCGGGCCAGAACCAAGAGGCAGACAACATAGGGAGGGCGTTTCCCCCCTCTGCCCACCATTTTAAAACCTAACTTTTGCAAGTGACGCACTAAGGACTTGGTCTGTTTGTTTATAGCTCCCTGATGAGCCGCAAGATGGCGAAACCGGTCGGAGTGTTCCAAGAAGGAACGATGGATGGTACTTAAGGCTGCAGGACAGGACACATTCAGTAGTAGCCAAGCAGGAACTCTGGATGGTGCCTAAAGCTAAAGCACAAGGTGCATTCATTTGGACAACAGCAACAGTCTGAGGTGCGGGCCAGAACCAAGAGGCAGACAACATAGGGAGGGCGTTTCCCCCCTCTGCCCACCATTTTAAAACCTAACTTTTGCAAGTGACGCACTAAGGACTTGGTCTGTTTGTTTGTAGCTCCCTGATGAGCCGTAAGATGGCGAAACCGGTCGGAGTGTTCCAAGAAGGAACGATGGATGGTACTTAAGGCTGCAGGACGGGACACATTCAGTAGTAGCCAAGCAGGAACTCTGGATGGTGCCTAAAGCTAAAGCACAAGGTGCATTCATTTGGACAACAGCAACAGTCTGAGGTGCGGGCCAGAACCAAGAGGCAGACAACATAGGGAGGGCGTTTCCCCCCTCTGCCCACCATTTTAAAACCTAACTTTTGCAAGTGACGCACTAAGGACTTGGTCTGTTTGTTTGTAGCTCCCTGATGAGCCGTAAGATGGCGAAACCGGTCGGAGTGTTCCAAGAAGGAACGATGGATGGTACTTAAGGCTGCAGGACGGGACACATTCAGTAGTAGCCAAGCAGGAACTCTGGATGGTGCCTAAAGCTAAAGCACAAGGTGCATTCATTTGGACAACAGCAACAGTCTGAGGTGCGGGCCAGAACCAAGAGGCAGACAACATAGGGAGGGCGTTTCCCCCCTCTGCCCACCATTTTAAAACCTAACTTTTGCAAGTGACGCACTAAGGACTTGGTCTGTTTGTTTGTAGCTCCCTGATGAGCCGTAAGATGGCGAAACCGGTCGGAGTGTTCCAAGAAGGAACGATGGATGGTACTTAAGGCTGCAGGACGGGACACATTCAGTAGTAGCCAAGCAGGAACTCTGGATGGTGCCTAAAGCTAAAGCACAAGGTGCATTCATTTGGACAACAGCAACAGTCTGAGGTGCGGGCCAGAACCAAGAGGCAGACAACATAGGGAGGGCGTTTCCCCCCTCTGCCCACCATTTTAAAACCTAACTTTTGCAAGTGACGCACTAAGGACTTGGTCTGTTTGTTTGTAGCTCCCTGATGAGCCGTAAGATGGCGAAACCGGTCGGAGTGTTCCAAGAAGGAACGATGGATGGTACTTAAGGCTGCAGGACGGGACACATTCAGTAGTAGCCAAGCAGGAACTCTGGATGGTGCCTAAAGCTAAAGCACAAGGTGCATTCATTTGGACAACAGCAACAGTCTGAGGTGCGGGCCAGAACCAAGAGGCAGACAACATAGGGAGGGCGTTTCCCCCCTCTGCCCACCATTTTAAAACCTAACTTTTGCAAGTGACGCACTAAGGACTTGGTCTGTTTGTTTGTAGCTCCCTGATGAGCCGTAAGATGGCGAAACCGGTCGGAGTGTTCCAAGAAGGAACGATGGATGGTACTTAAGGCTGCAGGACGGGACACATTCAGTAGTAGCCAAGCAGGAACTCTGGATGGTGCCTAAAGCTAAAGCACAAGGTGCATTCATTTGGACAACAGCAACAGTCTGAGGTGCGGGCCAGAACCAAGAGGCAGACAACATAGGGAGGGCGTTTCCCCCCTCTGCCCACCATTTTAAAACCTAACTTTTGCAAGTGACGCACTAAGGACTTGGTCTGTTTGTTTGTAGCTCCCTGATGAGCCGTAAGATGGCGAAACCGGTCGGAGTGTTCCAAGAAGGAACGATGGATGGTACTTAAGGCTGCAGGACGGGACACATTCAGTAGTAGCCAAGCAGGAACTCTGGATGGTGCCTAAAGCTAAAGCACAAGGTGCATTCATTTGGACAACAGCAACAGTCTGAGGTGCGGGCCAGAACCAAGAGGCAGACAACATAGGGAGGGCGTTTCCCCCCTCTGCCCACCATTTTAAAACCTAACTTTTGCAAGTGACGCACTAAGGACTTGGTCTGTTTGTTTGTAGCTCCCTGATGAGCCGTAAGATGGCGAAACCGGTCGGAGTGTTCCAAGAAGGAACGATGGATGGTACTTAAGGCTGCAGGACGGGACACATTCAGTAGTAGCCAAGCAGGAACTCTGGATGGTGCCTAAAGCTAAAGCACAAGGTGCATTCATTTGGACAACAGCAACAGTCTGAGGTGCGGGCCAGAACCAAGAGGCAGACAACATAGGGAGGGCGTTTCCCCCCTCTGCCCACCATTTTAAAACCTAACTTTTGCAAGTGACGCACTAAGGACTTGGTCTGTTTGTTTGTAGCTCCCTGATGAGCCGTAAGATGGCGAAACCGGTCGGAGTGTTCCAAGAAGGAACGATGGATGGTACTTAAGGCTGCAGGACGGGACACATTCAGTAGTAGCCAAGCAGGAACTCTGGATGGTGCCTAAAGCTAAAGCACAAGGTGCATTCATTTGGACAACAGCAACAGTCTGAGGTGCGGGCCAGAACCAAGAGGCAGACAACATAGGGAGGGCGTTTCCCCCCTCTGCCCACCATTTTAAAACCTAACTTTTGCAAGTGACGCACTAAGGACTTGGTCTGTTTGTTTGTAGCTCCCTGATGAGCCGTAAGATGGCGAAACCGGTCGGAGTGTTCCAAGAAGGAACGATGGATGGTACTTAAGGCTGCAGGACGGGACACATTCAGTAGTAGCCAAGCAGGAACTCTGGATGGTGCCTAAAGCTAAAGCACAAGGTGCATTCATTTGGACAACAGCAACAGTCTGAGGTGCGGGCCAGAACCAAGAGGCAGACAACATAGGGAGGGCGTTTCCCCCCTCTGCCCACCATTTTAAAACCTAACTTTTGCAAGTGACGCACTAAGGACTTGGTCTGTTTGTTTGTAGCTCCCTGATGAGCCGTAAGATGGCGAAACCGGTCGGAGTGTTCCAAGAAGGAACGATGGATGGTACTTAAGGCTGCAGGACGGGACACATTCAGTAGTAGCCAAGCAGGAACTCTGGATGGTGCCTAAAGCTAAAGCACAAGGTGCATTCATTTGGACAACAGCAACAGTCTGAGGTGCGGGCCAGAACCAAGAGGCAGACAACATAGGGAGGGCGTTTCCCCCCTCTGCCCACCATTTTAAAACCTAACTTTTGCAAGTGACGCACTAAGGACTTGGTCTGTTTGTTTGTAGCTCCCTGATGAGCCGTAAGATGGCGAAACCGGTCGGAGTGTTCCAAGAAGGAACGATGGATGGTACTTAAGGCTGCAGGACGGGACACATTCAGTAGTAGCCAAGCAGGAACTCTGGATGGTGCCTAAAGCTAAAGCACAAGGTGCATTCATTTGGACAACAGCAACAGTCTGAGGTGCGGGCCAGAACCAAGAGGCAGACAACATAGGGAGGGCGTTTCCCCCCTCTGCCCACCATTTTAAAACCTAACTTTTGCAAGTGACGCACTAAGGACTTGGTCTGTTTGTTTGTAGCTCCCTGATGAGCCGTAAGATGGCGAAACCGGTCGGAGTGTTCCAAGAAGGAACGATGGATGGTACTTAAGGCTGCAGGACGGGACACATTCAGTAGTAGCCAAGCAGGAACTCTGGATGGTGCCTAAAGCTAAAGCACAAGGTGCATTCATTTGGACAACAGCAACAGTCTGAGGTGCGGGCCAGAACCAAGAGGCAGACAACATAGGGAGGGCGTTTCCCCCCTCTGCCCACCATTTTAAAACCTAACTTTTGCAAGTGACGCACTAAGGACTTGGTCTGTTTGTTTGTAGCTCCCTGATGAGCCGTAAGATGGCGAAACCGGTCGGAGTGTTCCAAGAAGGAACGATGGATGGTACTTAAGGCTGCAGGACGGGACACATTCAGTAGTAGCCAAGCAGGAACTCTGGATGGTGCCTAAAGCTAAAGCACAAGGTGCATTCATTTGGACAACAGCAACAGTCTGAGGTGCGGGCCAGAACCAAGAGGCAGACAACATAGGGAGGGCGTTTCCCCCCTCTGCCCACCATTTTAAAACCTAACTTTTGCAAGTGACGCACTAAGGACTTGGTCTGTTTGTTTGTAGCTCCCTGATGAGCCGTAAGATGGCGAAACCGGTCGGAGTGTTCCAAGAAGGAACGATGGATGGTACTTAAGGCTGCAGGACGGGACACATTCAGTAGTAGCCAAGCAGGAACTCTGGATGGTGCCTAAAGCTAAAGCACAAGGTGCATTCATTTGGACAACAGCAACAGTCTGAGGTGCGGGCCAGAACCAAGAGGCAGACAACATAGGGAGGGCGTTTCCCCCCTCTGCCCACCATTTTAAAACCTAACTTTTGCAAGTGACGCACTAAGGACTTGGTCTGTTTGTTTGTAGCTCCCTGATGAGCCGTAAGATGGCGAAACCGGTCGGAGTGTTCCAAGAAGGAACGATGGATGGTACTTAAGGCTGCAGGACGGGACACATTCAGTAGTAGCCAAGCAGGAACTCTGGATGGTGCCTAAAGCTAAAGCACAAGGTGCATTCATTTGGACAACAGCAACAGTCTGAGGTGCGGGCCAGAACCAAGAGGCAGACAACATAGGGAGGGCGTTTCCCCCCTCTGCCCACCATTTTAAAACCTAACTTTTGCAAGTGACGCACTAAGGACTTGGTCTGTTTGTTTGTAGCTCCCTGATGAGCCGTAAGATGGCGAAACCGGTCGGAGTGTTCCAAGAAGGAACGATGGATGGTACTTAAGGCTGCAGGACGGGACACATTCAGTAGTAGCCAAGCAGGAACTCTGGATGGTGCCTAAAGCTAAAGCACAAGGTGCATTCATTTGGACAACAGCAACAGTCTGAGGTGCGGGCCAGAACCAAGAGGCAGACAACATAGGGAGGGCGTTTCCCCCCTCTGCCCACCATTTTAAAACCTAACCCTAACCCTAACCCTAACCCTAACCCTAACCCTAACCCTAACCCTAACCCTAATACCCTAACCCTAACCCTAACCCTAACCCTAACCCTAACCCTAATGCAGCCGCAAGATGGCGAAACCGGTCGGAGTGTTCCAAGAAGGAACGATGGATGGTACTTAAGGCTGCAGGACAGGACACATTCAGTAGTAGCCAAGCAGGAACTCTGGATGGTGCCTAAAGCTAAAGCACAAGGTGCATTCATTTGGACAACAGCAACAGTCTGAGGTGCGGGCCAGAACCAAGAGGCAGACAACATAGGGAGGGCGTTTCCCCCCTCTGCCCACCATTTTAAAACCTAACTTTTGCAAGTGACGCACTAAGGACTTGGTCTGTTTGTTTATAGCTCCCTGATGAGCCGCAAGATGGCGAAACCGGTCGGAGTGTTCCAAGAAGGAACGATGGATGGTACTTAAGGCTGCAGGACAGGACACATTCAGTAGTAGCCAAGCAGGAACTCTGGATGGTGCCTAAAGCTAAAGCACAAGGTGCATTCATTTGGACAACAGCAACAGTCTGAGGTGCGGGCCAGAACCAAGAGGCAGACAACATAGGGAGGGCGTTTCCCCCCTCTGCCCACCATTTTAAAACCTAACTTTTGCAAGTGACGCACTAAGGACTTGGTCTGTTTGTTTATAGCTCCCTGATGAGCCGCAAGATGGCGAAACCGGTCGGAGTGTTCCAAGAAGGAACGATGGATGGTACTTAAGGCTGCAGGACAGGACACATTCAGTAGTAGCCAAGCAGGAACTCTGGATGGTGCCTAAAGCTAAAGCACAAGGTGCATTCATTTGGACAACAGCAACAGTCTGAGGTGCGGGCCAGAACCAAGAGGCAGACAACATAGGGAGGGCGTTTCCCCCCTCTGCCCACCATTTTAAAACCTAACTTTTGCAAGTGACGCACTAAGGACTTGGTCTGTTTGTTTATAGCTCCCTGATGAGCCGCAAGATGGCGAAACCGGTCGGAGTGTTCCAAGAAGGAACGATGGATGGTACTTAAGGCTGCAGGACAGGACACATTCAGTAGTAGCCAAGCAGGAACTCTGGATGGTGCCTAAAGCTAAAGCACAAGGTGCATTCATTTGGACAACAGCAACAGTCTGAGGTGCGGGCCAGAACCAAGAGGCAGACAACATAGGGAGGGCGTTTCCCCCCTCTGCCCACCATTTTAAAACCTAACTTTTGCAAGTGACGCACTAAGGACTTGGTCTGTTTGTTTATAGCTCCCTGATGAGCCGCAAGATGGCGAAACCGGTCGGAGTGTTCCAAGAAGGAACGATGGATGGTACTTAAGGCTGCAGGACAGGACACATTCAGTAGTAGCCAAGCAGGAACTCTGGATGGTGCCTAAAGCTAAAGCACAAGGTGCATTCATTTGGACAACAGCAACAGTCTGAGGTGCGGGCCAGAACCAAGAGGCAGACAACATAGGGAGGGCGTTTCCCCCCTCTGCCCACCATTTTAAAACCTAACTTTTGCAAGTGACGCACTAAGGACTTGGTCTGTTTGTTTATAGCTCCCTGATGAGCCGCAAGATGGCGAAACTGGTCGGAGTGTTCCAAGAAGGAACGATGGATGGTACTTAAGGCTGCAGGACAGGACACATTCAGTAGTAGCCAAGCAGGAACTCTGGATGGTGCCTAAAGCTAAAGCACAAGGTGCATTCATTTGGACAACAGCAACAGTCTGAGGTGCGGGCCAGAACCAAGAGGCAGACAACATAGGGAGGGCGTTTCCCCCCTCTGCCCACCATTTTAAAACCTAACTTTTGCAAGTGACGCACTAAGGACTTGGTCTGTTTGTTTATAGCTCCCTGATGAGCCGCAAGATGGCGAAACCGGTCGGAGTGTTCCAAGAAGGAACGATGGATGGTACTTAAGGCTGCAGGACAGGACACATTCAGTAGTAGCCAAGCAGGAACTCTGGATGGTGCCTAAAGCTAAAGCACAAGGTGCATTCATTTGGACAACAGCAACAGTCTGAGGTGCGGGCCAGAACCAAGAGGCAGACAACATAGGGAGGGCGTTTCCCCCCTCTGCCCACCATTTTAAAACCTAACTTTTGCAAGTGACGCACTAAGGACTTGGTCTGTTTGTTTATAGCTCCCTGATGAGCCGCAAGATGGCGAAACCGGTCGGAGTGTTCCAAGAAGGAACGATGGATGGTACTTAAGGCTGCAGGACAGGACACATTCAGTAGTAGCCAAGCAGGAACTCTGGATGGTGCCTAAAGCTAAAGCACAAGGTGCATTCATTTGGACAACAGCAACAGTCTGAGGTGCGGGCCAGAACCAAGAGGCAGACAACATAGGGAGGGCGTTTCCCCCCTCTGCCCACCATTTTAAAACCTAACTTTTGCAAGTGACGCACTAAGGACTTGGTCTGTTTGTTTATAGCTCCCTGATGAGCCGCAAGATGGCGAAACCGGTCGGAGTGTTCCAAGAAGGAACGATGGATGGTACTTAAGGCTGCAGGACAGGACACATTCAGTAGTAGCCAAGCAGGAACTCTGGATGGTGCCTAAAGCTAAAGCACAAGGTGCATTCATTTGGACAACAGCAACAGTCTGAGGTGCGGGCCAGAACCAAGAGGCAGACAACATAGGGAGGGCGTTTCCCCCCTCTGCCCACCATTTTAAAACCTAACTTTTGCAAGTGACGCACTAAGGACTTGGTCTGTTTGTTTATAGCTCCCTGATGAGCCGCAAGATGGCGAAACCGGTCGGAGTGTTCCAAGAAGGAACGATGGATGGTACTTAAGGCTGCAGGACAGGACACATTCAGTAGTAGCCAAGCAGGAACTCTGGATGGTGCCTAAAGCTAAAGCACAAGGTGCATTCATTTGGACAACAGCAACAGTCTGAGGTGCGGGCCAGAACCAAGAGGCAGACAACATAGGGAGGGCGTTTCCCCCCTCTGCCCACCATTTTAAAACCTAACTTTTGCAAGTGACGCACTAAGGACTTGGTCTGTTTGTTTATAGCTCCCTGATGAGCCGCAAGATGGCGAAACCGGTCGGAGTGTTCCAAGAAGGAACGATGGATGGTACTTAAGGCTGCAGGACAGGACACATTCAGTAGTAGCCAAGCAGGAACTCTGGATGGTGCCTAAAGCTAAAGCACAAGGTGCATTCATTTGGACAACAGCAACAGTCTGAGGTGCGGGCCAGAACCAAGAGGCAGACAACATAGGGAGGGCGTTTCCCCCCTCTGCCCACCATTTTAAAACCTAACTTTTGCAAGTGACGCACTAAGGACTTGGTCTGTTTGTTTATAGCTCCCTGATGAGCCGCAAGATGGCGAAACCGGTCGGAGTGTTCCAAGAAGGAACGATGGATGGTACTTAAGACTGCAGGACAGGACACATTCAGTAGTAGCCAAGCAGGAACTCTGGATGGTGCCTAAAGCTAAAGCACAAGGTGCATTCATTTGGACAACAGCAACAGTCTGAGGTGCGGGCCAGAACCAAGAGGCAGACAACATAGGGAGGGCGTTTCCCCCCTCTGCCCACCATTTTAAAACCTAACCCTAACCCTAACCCTAACCCTAACCCTAACCCTAACCCTAACCCTAACCCTAACCCTAACCCTAACCCTAACCCTAACCCTAACCCTAACCCTAATGCACTAACCCTAACCCTAACCCTAACCCTAACCCTAACCCTAACCCTAACCCTAACCCTAACCCTAACCCTAACCCTAACCCTAATGCACTAACCCTAACCCTAACCCTAACCCTAACCCTAACCCTAACCCTAACCCTAACCCTAACCCTAACCCTAACCCTAACCCTAACCCTAACCCTAACCCTAATGCACTAACCCTAACCCTAACCCTAACCCTAACCCTAACCCTAACCCTAACCCTAACCCTAACCCTAATACCCTAACCCTAACCCTAACCCTAACCCTAACCCTAACCCTAACCCTAACCCTAATGCAGCCGCAAGATGGCGAAACCGGTCGGAGTGTTCCAAGAAGGAACGATGGATGGTACTTAAGGCTGCAGGACAGGACACATTCAGTAGTAGCCAAGCAGGAACTCTGGATGGTGCCTAAAGCTAAAGCACAAGGTGCATTCATTTGGACAACAGCAACAGTCTGAGGTGCGGGCCAGAACCAAGAGGCAGACAACATAGGGAGGGCGTTTCCCCCCTCTGCCCACCATTTTAAAACCTAACTTTTGCAAGTGACGCACTAAGGACTTGGTCTGTTTGTTTATAGCTCCCTGATGAGCCGCAAGATGGCGAAACCGGTCGGAGTGTTCCAAGAAGGAACGATGGATGGTACTTAAGGCTGCAGGACAGGACACATTCAGTAGTAGCCAAGCAGGAACTCTGGATGGTGCCTAAAGCTAAAGCACAAGGTGCATTCATTTGGACAACAGCAACAGTCTGAGGTGCGGGCCAGAACCAAGAGGCAGACAACATAGGGAGGGCGTTTCCCCCCTCTGCCCACCATTTTAAAACCTAACTTTTGCAAGTGACGCACTAAGGACTTGGTCTGTTTGTTTATAGCTCCCTGATGAGCCGCAAGATGGCGAAACCGGTCGGAGTGTTCCAAGAAGGAACGATGGATGGTACTTAAGGCTGCAGGACAGGACACATTCAGTAGTAGCCAAGCAGGAACTCTGGATGGTGCCTAAAGCTAAAGCACAAGGTGCATTCATTTGGACAACAGCAACAGTCTGAGGTGCGGGCCAGAACCAAGAGGCAGACAACATAGGGAGGGCGTTTCCCCCCTCTGCCCACCATTTTAAAACCTAACTTTTGCAAGTGACGCACTAAGGACTTGGTCTGTTTGTTTATAGCTCCCTGATGAGCCGCAAGATGGCGAAACCGGTCGGAGTGTTCCAAGAAGGAACGATGGATGGTACTTAAGGCTGCAGGACAGGACACATTCAGTAGTAGCCAAGCAGGAACTCTGGATGGTGCCTAAAGCTAAAGCACAAGGTGCATTCATTTGGACAACAGCAACAGTCTGAGGTGCGGGCCAGAACCAAGAGGCAGACAACATAGGGAGGGCGTTTCCCCCCTCTGCCCACCATTTTAAAACCTAACTTTTGCAAGTGACGCACTAAGGACTTGGTCTGTTTGTTTATAGCTCCCTGATGAGCCGCAAGATGGCGAAACCGGTCGGAGTGTTCCAAGAAGGAACGATGGATGGTACTTAAGGCTGCAGGACAGGACACATTCAGTAGTAGCCAAGCAGGAACTCTGGATGGTGCCTAAAGCTAAAGCACAAGGTGCATTCATTTGGACAACAGCAACAGTCTGAGGTGCGGGCCAGAACCAAGAGGCAGACAACATAGGGAGGGCGTTTCCCCCCTCTGCCCACCATTTTAAAACCTAACTTTTGCAAGTGACGCACTAAGGACTTGGTCTGTTTGTTTATAGCTCCCTGATGAGCCGCAAGATGGCGAAACCGGTCGGAGTGTTCCAAGAAGGAACGATGGATGGTACTTAAGGCTGCAGGACAGGACACATTCAGTAGTAGCCAAGCAGGAACTCTGGATGGTGCCTAAAGCTAAAGCACAAGGTGCATTCATTTGGACAACAGCAACAGTCTGAGGTGCGGGCCAGAACCAAGAGGCAGACAACATAGGGAGGGCGTTTCCCCCCTCTGCCCACCATTTTAAAACCTAACTTTTGCAAGTGACGCACTAAGGACTTGGTCTGTTTGTTTATAGCTCCCTGATGAGCCGCAAGATGGCGAAACCGGTCGGAGTGTTCCAAGAAGGAACGATGGATGGTACTTAAGGCTGCAGGACAGGACACATTCAGTAGTAGCCAAGCAGGAACTCTGGATGGTGCCTAAAGCTAAAGCACAAGGTGCATTCATTTGGACAACAGCAACAGTCTGAGGTGCGGGCCAGAACCAAGAGGCAGACAACATAGGGAGGGCGTTTCCCCCCTCTGCCCACCATTTTAAAACCTAACTTTTGCAAGTGACGCACTAAGGACTTGGTCTGTTTGTTTATAGCTCCCTGATGAGCCGCAAGATGGCGAAACCGGTCGGAGTGTTCCAAGAAGGAACGATGGATGGTACTTAAGGCTGCAGGACAGGACACATTCAGTAGTAGCCAAGCAGGAACTCTGGATGGTGCCTAAAGCTAAAGCACAAGGTGCATTCATTTGGACAACAGCAACAGTCTGAGGTGCGGGCCAGAACCAAGAGGCAGACAACATAGGGAGGGCGTTTCCCCCCTCTGCCCACCATTTTAAAACCTAACTTTTGCAAGTGACGCACTAAGGACTTGGTCTGTTTGTTTATAGCTCCCTGATGAGCCGCAAGATGGCGAAACCGGTCGGAGTGTTCCAAGAAGGAACGATGGATGGTACTTAAGGCTGCAGGACAGGACACATTCAGTAGTAGCCAAGCAGGAACTCTGGATGGTGCCTAAAGCTAAAGCACAAGGTGCATTCATTTGGACAACAGCAACAGTCTGAGGTGCGGGCCAGAACCAAGAGGCAGACAACATAGGGAGGGCGTTTCCCCCCTCTGCCCACCATTTTAAAACCTAACTTTTGCAAGTGACGCACTAAGGACTTGGTCTGTTTGTTTATAGCTCCCTGATGAGCCGCAAGATGGCGAAACCGGTCGGAGTGTTCCAAGAAGGAACGATGGATGGTACTTAAGGCTGCAGGACAGGACACATTCAGTAGTAGCCAAGCAGGAACTCTGGATGGTGCCTAAAGCTAAAGCACAAGGTGCATTCATTTGGACAACAGCAACAGTCTGAGGTGCGGGCCAGAACCAAGAGGCAGACAACATAGGGAGGGCGTTTCCCCCCTCTGCCCACCATTTTAAAACCTAACTTTTGCAAGTGACGCACTAAGGACTTGGTCTGTTTGTTTATAGCTCCCTGATGAGCCGCAAGATGGCGAAACCGGTCGGAGTGTTCCAAGAAGGAACGATGGATGGTACTTAAGGCTGCAGGACAGGACACATTCAGTAGTAGCCAAGCAGGAACTCTGGATGGTGCCTAAAGCTAAAGCACAAGGTGCATTCATTTGGACAACAGCAACAGTCTGAGGTGCGGGCCAGAACCAAGAGGCAGACAACATAGGGAGGGCGTTTCCCCCCTCTGCCCACCATTTTAAAACCTAACTTTTGCAAGTGACGCACTAAGGACTTGGTCTGTTTGTTTATAGCTCCCTGATGAGCCGCAAGATGGCGAAACCGGTCGGAGTGTTCCAAGAAGGAACGATGGATGGTACTTAAGACTGCAGGACAGGACACATTCAGTAGTAGCCAAGCAGGAACTCTGGATGGTGCCTAAAGCTAAAGCACAAGGTGCATTCATTTGGACAACAGCAACAGTCTGAGGTGCGGGCCAGAACCAAGAGGCAGACAACATAGGGAGGGCGTTTCCCCCCTCTGCCCACCATTTTAAAACCTAACCCTAACCCTAACCCTAACCCTAACCCTAACCCTAACCCTAACCCTAACCCTAACCCTAACCCTAATGCAGCGTAACCCTAACCCTAACCCTAACCCTAACCCTAACCCTAACCCTAACCCTAACCCTAACCCTAACCCTAATGCAGCGTAACCCTAACCCTAACCCTAACCCTAACCCTAACCCTAACCCTAACCCTAACCCTAATGCAGCGTAACCCTAACCCTAACCCTAACCCTAACCCTAACCCTAACCCTAACCCTAACCCTAACCCTAACCCTAACCCTAATGCAGTGCCTAAAGCTAAAGCACAAGGTGCATTCATTTGGACAACAGCAACAGTCTGAGGTGCGGGCCAGAACCAAGAGGCAGACAACATAGGGAGGGCGTTTCCCCCCTCTGCCCACCATTTTAAACCCTAACCCTAACCCTAACCCTAACCCTAACCCTAACCCTAACCCTAACCCTAATCCCAACTCTTTAACCCCACAGAGGTACAGGAGAGGGTTTTAAACAAGGGCCTTACATTTGTTCCAACCCCAAAACATTGTAAAGTACAAATTCAGGAAGATCTGAAAAGGTTTTACAGGAGAGTAAAACTGACCGATTACTTTAGCGATTCAGAAACAGACAAGCAACCTTTTACACCACCATCAGAATGGACCCCACCAAACAATAAAATAGAGCCAGAAATCCTAAACTTTATTAAACAGACTCAATCACAAATTGAAAAAATCCCTAAACAGACAGACAAGCAAAACCTCACTGGAAGAGAGAGACGGGCAATCATAGAACTTAGAAACAATCTAGATATAATCATAAAACCAGCAGATAAGGGCAGTAGTATAGTGATCATGGATAGGCAACAGTATCTACTTGAAGCTCACAGACAGCTTAATAATACAGCCCACTACACGAAATTAGCAGGACCAATTTACCAGGACACACGAAAGGAGATTGGAAACATTTTAACAGAACTAAAGAAATCTAAACACTTGAATCAGAAACAAGTGGAATACCTAAGGGGGGAACAACCACAACCCAGAAAATTCTACATACTACCCAAAATACACAAGCACCCTGACACATGGACTGTACCAGGAGAAATACCACCAGGAAGACCCATTGTGTCAGACTGTGGTAGTGAATCCTACAGGATAGCAGAATACATTGACTCATTCCTAAACCCCTTATCACAGAAGCACCCTAGCTACATTAAAGACACTTACCACTTCATAGAAATAGTGAACTCACTGACCGTACCCCCGAACGCAATACTCTTTACCATGGACATTGAAAGCCTATACACAAACATAGAAACAGACAGAGGCATACAGGCAGTGGAAAATATCCTTAGAAAGTTCCCCCAACCCCACAGACCAGATGCAGCCATAATCCAGCTATTACACCTAGGACTAACAAAAAATGACTTTGAATTCCAGGAGCAATTCTACCTACAGATTAAGGGCACGGCTATGGGCAAGAAATTTGCCCCGGCCTACGCAAACATATACATGGCAGACTGGGAAAACACAGTCTTTGAAAAGTGTTCCAAGCTCCCGATGTGTTATTACAGATACCTGGATGACATATGGGGAGTCTGGACTCACACAGAAACAGAATTGCAAGAATTTGTAGGTATTCTCAACAGTCACCACCAATCTATTAAACTTAAAGTTACAACACATAGAGAAAGTGTGGATTTCCTGGACACCACAGTATTTAAATTACAACAGGAGAATAACAGCCACAAGCTAGCAACAAAGGTATTCTTTAAAGAAACAGACACACACACACTCCTGCACATAAACAGCCACCATCCAAAACATACCTTTCGGGGGCTGGTGAAGTCACAACTGACACGTTTTCACCGCATATGCACAAACGGAGAGGACTTTAGGGAAGCCACCACAACCCTATTTACTGCACTGAGACAGAGAGGTTACACAAAAAGGTTCCTCAGGCACCTTAAGTCTGATTTCCTGAGGGGACTGAATAGCCCACGGCCAAACAGAGAAGTAGCAAGACTACCACTGATAACGACATACGATACAATGACCAAACTAATACACGGAGTGATTAAAACCCAATTTGGGAAACTAAAAGAGGATGTTGACACACTTAGTCGATACCACATAACGTCGGCATACAAAAGAACTCGGAACCTTCGCGACATGCTGGTTCGGAGTAGGATAAGAAAACAGACAACCCAGAACTGCACAAACCCAAAATGTGGGACGTGTAAATACCTAATAATCCGCAAAATGATACAAAATAGACACACAGGAAAAGCAGCCCTAATTAAACAAAGAATTACATGTGAACAGCACAATGCTGTTTATGCAATTCGATGCAAACAATGCCACATCTTGTATGTAGGAGAAACAGGGAATAGTCTAAGGATGAGGCTCACAGGGCACCTCAGTGCTATTAGAACAAAGGATGTATACAAACCTACCTCCCGACACTTCATGGAGCATGGTCTTGAATCCCTGGAATTTATGGGGTTGGAGACCAACATGAACTGGACAACCTCACAAAGGAAGAGGAGGGAAAAACACTGGATAACAACCCTACAAACTCAGTTACCAAAGGGCTTAAATCAGATCTAAAATGGGGGAAATCCAACATCAAAAAACAAAACTGCCCCGACCTTAATTACCACAAATCCCAACCCCAACTTGATAAACCTCCCAAACCGCAACCACACCACACCCTACCCTAATCACAATAAACAGAGCTAACCCCTACTGTTTAAGCTAACCAAAACCACTAAACCCCACACTGCCCACAACAAACAGACCAAAGCCCCAACCCTAACTACAAACAGACCACATCCATATCCCAAATCCTAACTCCAAATGCACCCCACTCTACCCCTAAAGCCTAACCGTAACTCTAATACAGCAAACCTAATCTCCCACCCCACCCCTAAAATCTAAGCCTAACACACCCCACCCTACTCCTAAACCCTGACCCTCACTTAACCCTACCCCTAATGCAACCCTAACCCATAACTCCAACCCCCCAGCCCTGAATCTAATCACAACTCTCCAAATGCACCCCACTCTACCCCTAAAGCCTAACCGTAACTCTAATACAGCAAACCTAATCTCCCACCCCACCCCTAAAATCTAAGCCTAACACACCCCACCCTACTCCTAAACCCTGACCCTCACTTAACCCTACCCCTAATGCAACCCTAACCCATAACTCCAACCCCCCAGCCCTGAATCTAATCACAACTCTCCAAATGCACCCCACTCTACCCCTAAAGCCTAACCGTAACTCTAATACAGCAAACCTAATCTCCCACCCCACCCCTAAAATCTAAGCCTAACACACCCCACCCTACTCCTAAACCCTGACCCTCACTTAACCCTACCCCTAATGCAACCCTAACCCATAACTCCAACCCCCCAGCCCTGAATCTAATCCCCTACCCTGATGCACCCTACCCTACCCCTAAACACCTAACCCTAACCCTGATGCACCCTACCCTACCCCTAAACACCTAACCCTAACCCTGATGCACCCAACCCTACCCCTAAAACATAACCCTAACCCCACCCCACCCCTAAACACCTAACCCTAACCCTGATGCACCCCAACCTAACCCCAATATAGCCCTGAACCTAACTGCGACCCTGACCCTCACCTAACCCCAACACTAACCCCAGTGCAGCAACCCTAACCCTAACCTGAACCCCCCAACCTCAATACAACATAACCCTAACACTACGTAAAATAAAGGGTAGAGTTCCAACACCAATAATAATAACTAAATACGACATAGAGGCCATAAATTGGCAAAACCCAGGAACTGATTATAACCCCAGAGGGGGATCAAAGGATTACGGATCAAGAAATTACTAAGAAGCGATCGGCAAGAAAAAGAAGCCAGGTGGTAAGGTAAAGCGTGGGCCAACCAAAAGTGGCAGGTATAAGTGACAAGAAGCTCAAGGGATGAGTGAGAATACGAACACAAGAGGGTGTAACTACCCTCCTGCCCACACCATACAACCTAACCCTAACCCTAACCCTAACCCTAACCCTAATTCACTAACCCTAACCCTAACCCTAACCCTAACCCTAACCCTAACCCTAACCCTAACCCTAACCCTAACCCTAACCCTAACCCTAACCCTAACCCTAATGCAGCGTAACCCTAACCCTAACCCTAACCCTAACCCTAACCCTAACCCTAACCCTAACCCTAACCCTAACCCTAACCCTAACCCTAACCCTAACCCTAACCCTAACCCTAACCCTCTGCCCACCATTTTAAAACCTAACTTTTGCAAGTGACGCACTAAGGACTTGGTCTGTTTGTTTATAGCTCCCTGATGAGCCGCAAGATGGCGAAACCGGTCGGAGTGTTCCAAGAAGGAACGATGGATGGTACTTAAGGCTGGAGGACGGGACACATTCAGTAGTAGCCAAGCAGGAACTCTGGATGGTGCCTAAAGCTAAAGCACAAGGTGCATTCATTTGGACAACAGCAATAGTCTGAGGTGCGGGCCAGAACCAAGAGGCAGACAACATAGGGAGGGCGTTTCCCCCCTCTGCCCACCATTTTAAAACCTAACTTTTGCAAGTGACGCACTAAGGACTTGGTCTGTTTGTTTATAGCTCCCTGATGAGCCGCAAGATGGCGAAACCGGTCGGAGTGTTCCAAGAAGGAACGATGGATGGTACTTAAGGCTGGAGGACGGGACACATTCAGTAGTAGCCAAGCAGGAACTCTGGATGGTGCCTAAAGCTAAAGCACAAGGTGCATTCATTTGGACAACAGCAATAGTCTGAGGTGCGGGCCAGAACCAAGAGGCAGACAACATAGGGAGGGCGTTTCCCCCCTCTGCCCACCATTTTAAAACCTAACTTTTGCAAGTGACGCACTAAGGACTTGGTCTGTTTGTTTATAGCTCCCTGATGAGCCGCAAGATGGCGAAACCGGTCGGAGTGTTCCAAGAAGGAACGATGGATGGTACTTAAGGCTGGAGGACGGGACACATTCAGTAGTAGCCAAGCAGGAACTCTGGATGGTGCCTAAAGCTAAAGCACAAGGTGCATTCATTTGGACAACAGCAATAGTCTGAGGTGCGGGCCAGAACCAAGAGGCAGACAACATAGGGAGGGCGTTTCCCCCCTCTGCCCACCATTTTAAAACCTAACTTTTGCAAGTGACGCACTAAGGACTTGGTCTGTTTGTTTATAGCTCCCTGATGAGCCGCAAGATGGCGAAACCGGTCGGAGTGTTCCAAGAAGGAACGATGGATGGTACTTAAGGCTGGAGGACGGGACACATTCAGTAGTAGCCAAGCAGGAACTCTGGATGGTGCCTAAAGCTAAAGCACAAGGTGCATTCATTTGGACAACAGCAATAGTCTGAGGTGCGGGCCAGAACCAAGAGGCAGACAACATAGGGAGGGCGTTTCCCCCCTCTGCCCACCATTTTAAAACCTAACTTTTGCAAGTGACGCACTAAGGACTTGGTCTGTTTGTTTATAGCTCCCTGATGAGCCGCAAGATGGCGAAACCGGTCGGAGTGTTCCAAGAAGGAACGATGGATGGTACTTAAGGCTGGAGGACGGGACACATTCAGTAGTAGCCAAGCAGGAACTCTGGATGGTGCCTAAAGCTAAAGCACAAGGTGCATTCATTTGGACAACAGCAATAGTCTGAGGTGCGGGCCAGAACCAAGAGGCAGACAACATAGGGAGGGCGTTTCCCCCCTCTGCCCACCATTTTAAAACCTAACTTTTGCAAGTGACGCACTAAGGACTTGGTCTGTTTGTTTATAGCTCCCTGATGAGCCGCAAGATGGCGAAACCGGTCGGAGTGTTCCAAGAAGGAACGATGGATGGTACTTAAGGCTGGAGGACGGGACACATTCAGTAGTAGCCAAGCAGGAACTCTGGATGGTGCCTAAAGCTAAAGCACAAGGTGCATTCATTTGGACAACAGCAATAGTCTGAGGTGCGGGCCAGAACCAAGAGGCAGACAACATAGGGAGGGCGTTTCCCCCCTCTGCCCACCATTTTAAAACCTAACTTTTGCAAGTGACGCACTAAGGACTTGGTCTGTTTGTTTATAGCTCCCTGATGAGCCGCAAGATGGCGAAACCGGTCGGAGTGTTCCAAGAAGGAACGATGGATGGTACTTAAGGCTGGAGGACGGGACACATTCAGTAGTAGCCAAGCAGGAACTCTGGATGGTGCCTAAAGCTAAAGCACAAGGTGCATTCATTTGGACAACAGCAATAGTCTGAGGTGCGGGCCAGAACCAAGAGGCAGACAACATAGGGAGGGCGTTTCCCCCCTCTGCCCACCATTTTAAAACCTAACTTTTGCAAGTGACGCACTAAGGACTTGGTCTGTTTGTTTATAGCTCCCTGATGAGCCGCAAGATGGCGAAACCGGTCGGAGTGTTCCAAGAAGGAACGATGGATGGTACTTAAGGCTGGAGGACGGGACACATTCAGTAGTAGCCAAGCAGGAACTCTGGATGGTGCCTAAAGCTAAAGCACAAGGTGCATTCATTTGGACAACAGCAATAGTCTGAGGTGCGGGCCAGAACCAAGAGGCAGACAACATAGGGAGGGCGTTTCCCCCCTCTGCCCACCATTTTAAAACCTAACTTTTGCAAGTGACGCACTAAGGACTTGGTCTGTTTGTTTATAGCTCCCTGATGAGCCGCAAGATGGCGAAACCGGTCGGAGTGTTCCAAGAAGGAACGATGGATGGTACTTAAGGCTGGAGGACGGGACACATTCAGTAGTAGCCAAGCAGGAACTCTGGATGGTGCCTAAAGCTAAAGCACAAGGTGCATTCATTTGGACAACAGCAATAGTCTGAGGTGCGGGCCAGAACCAAGAGGCAGACAACATAGGGAGGGCGTTTCCCCCCTCTGCCCACCATTTTAAAACCTAACTTTTGCAAGTGACGCACTAAGGACTTGGTCTGTTTGTTTATAGCTCCCTGATGAGCCGCAAGATGGCGAAACCGGTCGGAGTGTTCCAAGAAGGAACGATGGATGGTACTTAAGGCTGGAGGACGGGACACATTCAGTAGTAGCCAAGCAGGAACTCTGGATGGTGCCTAAAGCTAAAGCACAAGGTGCATTCATTTGGACAACAGCAATAGTCTGAGGTGCGGGCCAGAACCAAGAGGCAGACAACATAGGGAGGGCGTTTCCCCCCTCTGCCCACCATTTTAAAACCTAACTTTTGCAAGTGACGCACTAAGGACTTGGTCTGTTTGTTTATAGCTCCCTGATGAGCCGCAAGATGGCGAAACCGGTCGGAGTGTTCCAAGAAGGAACGATGGATGGTACTTAAGGCTGGAGGACGGGACACATTCAGTAGTAGCCAAGCAGGAACTCTGGATGGTGCCTAAAGCTAAAGCACAAGGTGCATTCATTTGGACAACAGCAATAGTCTGAGGTGCGGGCCAGAACCAAGAGGCAGACAACATAGGGAGGGCGTTTCCCCCCTCTGCCCACCATTTTAAAACCTAACTTTTGCAAGTGACGCACTAAGGACTTGGTCTGTTTGTTTATAGCTCCCTGATGAGCCGCAAGATGGCGAAACCGGTCGGAGTGTTCCAAGAAGGAACGATGGATGGTACTTAAGGCTGGAGGACGGGACACATTCAGTAGTAGCCAAGCAGGAACTCTGGATGGTGCCTAAAGCTAAAGCACAAGGTGCATTCATTTGGACAACAGCAATAGTCTGAGGTGCGGGCCAGAACCAAGAGGCAGACAACATAGGGAGGGCGTTTCCCCCCTCTGCCCAACATTTTAAAACCTAACCCTAACCCTAACCCTAACCCTAACCCTAACCCTAACCCTAACCCTAACCCTAACCCTAACCCTAACCCTAACCCTAACCCTAACCCTAACCCTAACCCTCTGCCCACCATTTTAAAACCTAACTTTTGCAAGTGACGCACTAAGGACTTGGTCTGTTTGTTTATAGCTCCCTGATGAGCCGCAAGATGGCGAAACCGGTCGGAGTGTTCCAAGAAGGAACGATGGATGGTACTTAAGGCTGGAGGACGGGACACATTCAGTAGTAGCCAAGCAGGAACTCTGGATGGTGCCTAAAGCTAAAGCACAAGGTGCATTCATTTGGACAACAGCAATAGTCTGAGGTGCGGGCCAGAACCAAGAGGCAGACAACATAGGGAGGGCGTTTCCCCCCTCTGCCCACCATTTTAAAACCTAACTTTTGCAAGTGACGCACTAAGGACTTGGTCTGTTTGTTTATAGCTCCCTGATGAGCCGCAAGATGGCGAAACCGGTCGGAGTGTTCCAAGAAGGAACGATGGATGGTACTTAAGGCTGGAGGACGGGACACATTCAGTAGTAGCCAAGCAGGAACTCTGGATGGTGCCTAAAGCTAAAGCACAAGGTGCATTCATTTGGACAACAGCAATAGTCTGAGGTGCGGGCCAGAACCAAGAGGCAGACAACATAGGGAGGGCGTTTCCCCCCTCTGCCCACCATTTTAAAACCTAACTTTTGCAAGTGACGCACTAAGGACTTGGTCTGTTTGTTTATAGCTCCCTGATGAGCCGCAAGATGGCGAAACCGGTCGGAGTGTTCCAAGAAGGAACGATGGATGGTACTTAAGGCTGGAGGACGGGACACATTCAGTAGTAGCCAAGCAGGAACTCTGGATGGTGCCTAAAGCTAAAGCACAAGGTGCATTCATTTGGACAACAGCAATAGTCTGAGGTGCGGGCCAGAACCAAGAGGCAGACAACATAGGGAGGGCGTTTCCCCCCTCTGCCCACCATTTTAAAACCTAACTTTTGCAAGTGACGCACTAAGGACTTGGTCTGTTTGTTTATAGCTCCCTGATGAGCCGCAAGATGGCGAAACCGGTCGGAGTGTTCCAAGAAGGAACGATGGATGGTACTTAAGGCTGGAGGACGGGACACATTCAGTAGTAGCCAAGCAGGAACTCTGGATGGTGCCTAAAGCTAAAGCACAAGGTGCATTCATTTGGACAACAGCAATAGTCTGAGGTGCGGGCCAGAACCAAGAGGCAGACAACATAGGGAGGGCGTTTCCCCCCTCTGCCCACCATTTTAAAACCTAACTTTTGCAAGTGACGCACTAAGGACTTGGTCTGTTTGTTTATAGCTCCCTGATGAGCCGCAAGATGGCGAAACCGGTCGGAGTGTTCCAAGAAGGAACGATGGATGGTACTTAAGGCTGGAGGACGGGACACATTCAGTAGTAGCCAAGCAGGAACTCTGGATGGTGCCTAAAGCTAAAGCACAAGGTGCATTCATTTGGACAACAGCAATAGTCTGAGGTGCGGGCCAGAACCAAGAGGCAGACAACATAGGGAGGGCGTTTCCCCCCTCTGCCCACCATTTTAAAACCTAACTTTTGCAAGTGACGCACTAAGGACTTGGTCTGTTTGTTTATAGCTCCCTGATGAGCCGCAAGATGGCGAAACCGGTCGGAGTGTTCCAAGAAGGAACGATGGATGGTACTTAAGGCTGGAGGACGGGACACATTCAGTAGTAGCCAAGCAGGAACTCTGGATGGTGCCTAAAGCTAAAGCACAAGGTGCATTCATTTGGACAACAGCAATAGTCTGAGGTGCGGGCCAGAACCAAGAGGCAGACAACATAGGGAGGGCGTTTCCCCCCTCTGCCCACCATTTTAAAACCTAACTTTTGCAAGTGACGCACTAAGGACTTGGTCTGTTTGTTTATAGCTCCCTGATGAGCCGCAAGATGGCGAAACCGGTCGGAGTGTTCCAAGAAGGAACGATGGATGGTACTTAAGGCTGGAGGACGGGACACATTCAGTAGTAGCCAAGCAGGAACTCTGGATGGTGCCTAAAGCTAAAGCACAAGGTGCATTCATTTGGACAACAGCAATAGTCTGAGGTGCGGGCCAGAACCAAGAGGCAGACAACATAGGGAGGGCGTTTCCCCCCTCTGCCCACCATTTTAAAACCTAACTTTTGCAAGTGACGCACTAAGGACTTGGTCTGTTTGTTTATAGCTCCCTGATGAGCCGCAAGATGGCGAAACCGGTCGGAGTGTTCCAAGAAGGAACGATGGATGGTACTTAAGGCTGGAGGACGGGACACATTCAGTAGTAGCCAAGCAGGAACTCTGGATGGTGCCTAAAGCTAAAGCACAAGGTGCATTCATTTGGACAACAGCAATAGTCTGAGGTGCGGGCCAGAACCAAGAGGCAGACAACATAGGGAGGGCGTTTCCCCCCTCTGCCCACCATTTTAAAACCTAACTTTTGCAAGTGACGCACTAAGGACTTGGTCTGTTTGTTTATAGCTCCCTGATGAGCCGCAAGATGGCGAAACCGGTCGGAGTGTTCCAAGAAGGAACGATGGATGGTACTTAAGGCTGGAGGACGGGACACATTCAGTAGTAGCCAAGCAGGAACTCTGGATGGTGCCTAAAGCTAAAGCACAAGGTGCATTCATTTGGACAACAGCAATAGTCTGAGGTGCGGGCCAGAACCAAGAGGCAGACAACATAGGGAGGGCGTTTCCCCCCTCTGCCCACCATTTTAAAACCTAACTTTTGCAAGTGACGCACTAAGGACTTGGTCTGTTTGTTTATAGCTCCCTGATGAGCCGCAAGATGGCGAAACCGGTCGGAGTGTTCCAAGAAGGAACGATGGATGGTACTTAAGGCTGGAGGACGGGACACATTCAGTAGTAGCCAAGCAGGAACTCTGGATGGTGCCTAAAGCTAAAGCACAAGGTGCATTCATTTGGACAACAGCAATAGTCTGAGGTGCGGGCCAGAACCAAGAGGCAGACAACATAGGGAGGGCGTTTCCCCCCTCTGCCCACCATTTTAAAACCTAACTTTTGCAAGTGACGCACTAAGGACTTGGTCTGTTTGTTTATAGCTCCCTGATGAGCCGCAAGATGGCGAAACCGGTCGGAGTGTTCCAAGAAGGAACGATGGATGGTACTTAAGGCTGGAGGACGGGACACATTCAGTAGTAGCCAAGCAGGAACTCTGGATGGTGCCTAAAGCTAAAGCACAAGGTGCATTCATTTGGACAACAGCAATAGTCTGAGGTGCGGGCCAGAACCAAGAGGCAGACAACATAGGGAGGGCGTTTCCCCCCTCTGCCCACCATTTTAAAACCTAACTTTTGCAAGTGACGCACTAAGGACTTGGTCTGTTTGTTTATAGCTCCCTGATGAGCCGCAAGATGGCGAAACCGGTCGGAGTGTTCCAAGAAGGAACGATGGATGGTACTTAAGGCTGGAGGACGGGACACATTCAGTAGTAGCCAAGCAGGAACTCTGGATGGTGCCTAAAGCTAAAGCACAAGGTGCATTCATTTGGACAACAGCAATAGTCTGAGGTGCGGGCCAGAACCAAGAGGCAGACAACATAGGGAGGGCGTTTCCCCCCTCTGCCCACCATTTTAAAACCTAACTTTTGCAAGTGACGCACTAAGGACTTGGTCTGTTTGTTTATAGCTCCCTGATGAGCCGCAAGATGGCGAAACCGGTCGGAGTGTTCCAAGAAGGAACGATGGATGGTACTTAAGGCTGGAGGACGGGACACATTCAGTAGTAGCCAAGCAGGAACTCTGGATGGTGCCTAAAGCTAAAGCACAAGGTGCATTCATTTGGACAACAGCAATAGTCTGAGGTGCGGGCCAGAACCAAGAGGCAGACAACATAGGGAGGGCGTTTCCCCCCTCTGCCCACCATTTTAAAACCTAACTTTTGCAAGTGACGCACTAAGGACTTGGTCTGTTTGTTTATAGCTCCCTGATGAGCCGCAAGATGGCGAAACCGGTCGGAGTGTTCCAAGAAGGAACGATGGATGGTACTTAAGGCTGGAGGACGGGACACATTCAGTAGTAGCCAAGCAGGAACTCTGGATGGTGCCTAAAGCTAAAGCACAAGGTGCATTCATTTGGACAACAGCAATAGTCTGAGGTGCGGGCCAGAACCAAGAGGCAGACAACATAGGGAGGGCGTTTCCCCCCTCTGCCCACCATTTTAAAACCTAACTTTTGCAAGTGACGCACTAAGGACTTGGTCTGTTTGTTTATAGCTCCCTGATGAGCCGCAAGATGGCGAAACCGGTCGGAGTGTTCCAAGAAGGAACGATGGATGGTACTTAAGGCTGGAGGACGGGACACATTCAGTAGTAGCCAAGCAGGAACTCTGGATGGTGCCTAAAGCTAAAGCACAAGGTGCATTCATTTGGACAACAGCAATAGTCTGAGGTGCGGGCCAGAACCAAGAGGCAGACAACATAGGGAGGGCGTTTCCCCCCTCTGCCCACCATTTTAAAACCTAACTTTTGCAAGTGACGCACTAAGGACTTGGTCTGTTTGTTTATAGCTCCCTGATGAGCCGCAAGATGGCGAAACCGGTCGGAGTGTTCCAAGAAGGAACGATGGATGGTACTTAAGGCTGGAGGACGGGACACATTCAGTAGTAGCCAAGCAGGAACTCTGGATGGTGCCTAAAGCTAAAGCACAAGGTGCATTCATTTGGACAACAGCAATAGTCTGAGGTGCGGGCCAGAACCAAGAGGCAGACAACATAGGGAGGGCGTTTCCCCCCTCTGCCCACCATTTTAAAACCTAACTTTTGCAAGTGACGCACTAAGGACTTGGTCTGTTTGTTTATAGCTCCCTGATGAGCCGCAAGATGGCGAAACCGGTCGGAGTGTTCCAAGAAGGAACGATGGATGGTACTTAAGGCTGGAGGACGGGACACATTCAGTAGTAGCCAAGCAGGAACTCTGGATGGTGCCTAAAGCTAAAGCACAAGGTGCATTCATTTGGACAACAGCAATAGTCTGAGGTGCGGGCCAGAACCAAGAGGCAGACAACATAGGGAGGGCGTTTCCCCCCTCTGCCCACCATTTTAAAACCTAACTTTTGCAAGTGACGCACTAAGGACTTGGTCTGTTTGTTTATAGCTCCCTGATGAGCCGCAAGATGGCGAAACCGGTCGGAGTGTTCCAAGAAGGAACGATGGATGGTACTTAAGGCTGGAGGACGGGACACATTCAGTAGTAGCCAAGCAGGAACTCTGGATGGTGCCTAAAGCTAAAGCACAAGGTGCATTCATTTGGACAACAGCAATAGTCTGAGGTGCGGGCCAGAACCAAGAGGCAGACAACATAGGGAGGGCGTTTCCCCCCTCTGCCCACCATTTTAAAACCTAACTTTTGCAAGTGACGCACTAAGGACTTGGTCTGTTTGTTTATAGCTCCCTGATGAGCCGCAAGATGGCGAAACCGGTCGGAGTGTTCCAAGAAGGAACGATGGATGGTACTTAAGGCTGGAGGACGGGACACATTCAGTAGTAGCCAAGCAGGAACTCTGGATGGTGCCTAAAGCTAAAGCACAAGGTGCATTCATTTGGACAACAGCAATAGTCTGAGGTGCGGGCCAGAACCAAGAGGCAGACAACATAGGGAGGGCGTTTCCCCCCTCTGCCCACCATTTTAAAACCTAACTTTTGCAAGTGACGCACTAAGGACTTGGTCTGTTTGTTTATAGCTCCCTGATGAGCCGCAAGATGGCGAAACCGGTCGGAGTGTTCCAAGAAGGAACGATGGATGGTACTTAAGGCTGGAGGACGGGACACATTCAGTAGTAGCCAAGCAGGAACTCTGGATGGTGCCTAAAGCTAAAGCACAAGGTGCATTCATTTGGACAACAGCAATAGTCTGAGGTGCGGGCCAGAACCAAGAGGCAGACAACATAGGGAGGGCGTTTCCCCCCTCTGCCCACCATTTTAAAACCTAACCCTAACCCTAACCCTAACCCTAACCCTAACCCTAACCCTAATTCACTAACCCTAACCCTAACCCTAACCCTAACCCTAACCCTAACCCTAATGCACTAACCCTAACCCTAACCCTAACCCTAACCCTAACCCTAACCCTAACCCTAACCCTAATGCAGCGTAACCCTAACCCTGACCCTGACCCTGACCCTGACCCTGACCCTAACCCTAACCCTAACCCTAACCCTAACCCTAACCCTAACCCTAACCCTAACCCTAATGCAGCGTAACCCTAACCCTAACCCTAACCCTAACCCTAACCCTAATGCAACCCTAACCCTAACCCTAACCCTAACCCTAACCCTAACCCTAACCCTAACCCTAATGCAGCGTAACCCTAACCCTAACCCTAACCCTAACCCTAACCCTAACCCTAACCTACCCTAACCCTAACCCTAACCCTAACCCTAACCCTAACCCTAACCCTAATTCACTAACCCTAACCCTAACCCTAACCCTAACCCTAATGCACTAACCCTAACCCTAACCCTAACCCTAACCCTAACCCTAACCCTAACCCTAACCTAACCCAACCCTAACCCTAACCCTAACCCTAACCCTAACCCTAACCCTAACCCTAACCCTAACCCTAATGCAGCGTAACCCTAACCCTAACCCTAACCCTAACCCTAACCCTAACCCTAACCCTAACCCTAACCCTAATGCAGCGTAACCCTAACCCTAACCCTAACCCTAACCCTAACCCTAACCCTAACCCTAACCCTAACCCTAATGCAACCCTAACCCTAACCCTAACCCTAACCCTAACCCTAACCCTAACCCTAACCCTAACCCTAATGCAGCGTAACCCTAACCCTAACCCTAACCCTAACCCTAACCCTAACCCTAACCCTAACCCTAACCCTAACCCTAATGCAGCGTAACCCTAACCCTAACCCTAACCCTAACCCTAACCCTAACCCTAATGCACCCTAACCCTAACCCTAACCCTAACCCTAACCCTAACCCTAACCCTAACCCTAACCCTAATGCAGCGTAACCCTAACCCTAACCCTAACCCTAACCCTAACCCTAACCCTAACCCTAACCCTAATGCAATGCAGTAACCCTAACCCTAACCCTAACCCTAACCCTAACCCTAACCCTAACCCTAACCCACCATTTTAAAACCTAACTTTTGCAAGTGACGCACTAAGGACTTGGTCTGTTTGTTTGTAGCTCCCTGATGAGCCGCAAGATGGCGAAACCGGTCGGAGTGTTCCAAGAAGGAACGATGGATGGTACTTAAGGCTGCAGGACGGGACACATTCAGTAGTAGCCAAGCAGGAACTCTGGATGGTGCCTAAAGCTAAAGCACAAGGTGCATTCATTTGGACAACAGCAACAGTCTGAGGTGCGGGCCAGAACCAAGAGGCAGACAACATAGGGAGGGCGTTTCCCCCCTCTGCCCACCATTTTAAAACCTAACTTTTGCAAGTGACGCACTAAGGACTTGGTCTGTTTGTTTGTAGCTCCCTGATGAGCCGCAAGATGGCGAAACCGGTCGGAGTGTTCCAAGAAGGAACGATGGATGGTACTTAAGGCTGCAGGACGGGACACATTCAGTAGTAGCCAAGCAGGAACTCTGGATGGTGCCTAAAGCTAAAGCACAAGGTGCATTCATTTGGACAACAGCAACAGTCTGAGGTGCGGGCCAGAACCAAGAGGCAGACAACATAGGGAGGGCGTTTCCCCCCTCTGCCCACCATTTTAAAACCTAACTTTTGCAAGTGACGCACTAAGGACTTGGTCTGTTTGTTTGTAGCTCCCTGATGAGCCGCAAGATGGCGAAACCGGTCGGAGTGTTCCAAGAAGGAACGATGGATGGTACTTAAGGCTGCAGGACGGGACACATTCAGTAGTAGCCAAGCAGGAACTCTGGATGGTGCCTAAAGCTAAAGCACAAGGTGCATTCATTTGGACAACAGCAACAGTCTGAGGTGCGGGCCAGAACCAAGAGGCAGACAACATAGGGAGGGCGTTTCCCCCCTCTGCCCACCATTTTAAAACCTAACTTTTGCAAGTGACGCACTAAGGACTTGGTCTGTTTGTTTGTAGCTCCCTGATGAGCCGCAAGATGGCGAAACCGGTCGGAGTGTTCCAAGAAGGAACGATGGATGGTACTTAAGGCTGCAGGACGGGACACATTCAGTAGTAGCCAAGCAGGAACTCTGGATGGTGCCTAAAGCTAAAGCACAAGGTGCATTCATTTGGACAACAGCAACAGTCTGAGGTGCGGGCCAGAACCAAGAGGCAGACAACATAGGGAGGGCGTTTCCCCCCTCTGCCCACCATTTTAAAACCTAACTTTTGCAAGTGACGCACTAAGGACTTGGTCTGTTTGTTTGTAGCTCCCTGATGAGCCGCAAGATGGCGAAACCGGTCGGAGTGTTCCAAGAAGGAACGATGGATGGTACTTAAGGCTGCAGGACGGGACACATTCAGTAGTAGCCAAGCAGGAACTCTGGATGGTGCCTAAAGCTAAAGCACAAGGTGCATTCATTTGGACAACAGCAACAGTCTGAGGTGCGGGCCAGAACCAAGAGGCAGACAACATAGGGAGGGCGTTTCCCCCCTCTGCCCACCATTTTAAAACCTAACTTTTGCAAGTGACGCACTAAGGACTTGGTCTGTTTGTTTGTAGCTCCCTGATGAGCCGCAAGATGGCGAAACCGGTCGGAGTGTTCCAAGAAGGAACGATGGATGGTACTTAAGGCTGCAGGACGGGACACATTCAGTAGTAGCCAAGCAGGAACTCTGGATGGTGCCTAAAGCTAAAGCACAAGGTGCATTCATTTGGACAACAGCAACAGTCTGAGGTGCGGGCCAGAACCAAGAGGCAGACAACATAGGGAGGGCGTTTCCCCCCTCTGCCCACCATTTTAAAACCTAACTTTTGCAAGTGACGCACTAAGGACTTGGTCTGTTTGTTTGTAGCTCCCTGATGAGCCGCAAGATGGCGAAACCGGTCGGAGTGTTCCAAGAAGGAACGATGGATGGTACTTAAGGCTGCAGGACGGGACACATTCAGTAGTAGCCAAGCAGGAACTCTGGATGGTGCCTAAAGCTAAAGCACAAGGTGCATTCATTTGGACAACAGCAACAGTCTGAGGTGCGGGCCAGAACCAAGAGGCAGACAACATAGGGAGGGCGTTTCCCCCCTCTGCCCACCATTTTAAAACCTAACTTTTGCAAGTGACGCACTAAGGACTTGGTCTGTTTGTTTGTAGCTCCCTGATGAGCCGCAAGATGGCGAAACCGGTCGGAGTGTTCCAAGAAGGAACGATGGATGGTACTTAAGGCTGCAGGACGGGACACATTCAGTAGTAGCCAAGCAGGAACTCTGGATGGTGCCTAAAGCTAAAGCACAAGGTGCATTCATTTGGACAACAGCAACAGTCTGAGGTGCGGGCCAGAACCAAGAGGCAGACAACATAGGGAGGGCGTTTCCCCCCTCTGCCCACCATTTTGAAACCTAACCCTAACCCTAACCCTAACCCTAACCCTGACCCTGACCCTGACCCTGACCCTGACCCTGACCCTGACCCTGACCCTGACCCTGACCCTAACCCTAACCCTAACCCTAACCCTAACCCTAACCCTAACCCTAACCCTAACCCTAACCCTGATGAGCCGCAAGATGGCGAAACCGGTCGGAGTGTTCCAAGAAGGAACGATGGATGGTACTTAAGGCTGGAGGACGGGACACATTCAGTAGTAGCCAAGCAGGAACTCTGGATGGTGCCTAAAGCTAAAGCACAAGGTGCATTCATTTGGACAACAGCAACAGTCTGAGGTGCGGGCCAGAACCAAGAGGCAGACAACATAGGGAGGGCGTTTCCCCCCTCTGCCCACCATTTTAAAACCTAACTTTTGCAAGTGACGCACTAAGGACTTGGTCTGTTTGTTTATAGCTCCCTGATGAGCCGCAAGATGGCGAAACCGGTCGGAGTGTTCCAAGAAGGAACGATGGATGGTACTTAAGGCTGGAGGACGGGACACATTCAGTAGTAGCCAAGCAGGAACTCTGGATGGTGCCTAAAGCTAAAGCACAAGGTGCATTCATTTGGACAACAGCAACAGTCTGAGGTGCGGGCCAGAACCAAGAGGCAGACAACATAGGGAGGGCGTTTCCCCCCTCTGCCCACCATTTTAAAACCTAACTTTTGCAAGTGACGCACTAAGGACTTGGTCTGTTTGTTTATAGCTCCCTGATGAGCCGCAAGATGGCGAAACCGGTCGGAGTGTTCCAAGAAGGAACGATGGATGGTACTTAAGGCTGGAGGACGGGACACATTCAGTAGTAGCCAAGCAGGAACTCTGGATGGTGCCTAAAGCTAAAGCACAAGGTGCATTCATTTGGACAACAGCAACAGTCTGAGGTGCGGGCCAGAACCAAGAGGCAGACAACATAGGGAGGGCGTTTCCCCCCTCTGCCCACCATTTTAAAACCTAACTTTTGCAAGTGACGCACTAAGGACTTGGTCTGTTTGTTTATAGCTCCCTGATGAGCCGCAAGATGGCGAAACCGGTCGGAGTGTTCCAAGAAGGAACGATGGATGGTACTTAAGGCTGGAGGACGGGACACATTCAGTAGTAGCCAAGCAGGAACTCTGGATGGTGCCTAAAGCTAAAGCACAAGGTGCATTCATTTGGACAACAGCAACAGTCTGAGGTGCGGGCCAGAACCAAGAGGCAGACAACATAGGGAGGGCGTTTCCCCCCTCTGCCCACCATTTTAAAACCTAACTTTTGCAAGTGACGCACTAAGGACTTGGTCTGTTTGTTTATAGCTCCCTGATGAGCCGCAAGATGGCGAAACCGGTCGGAGTGTTCCAAGAAGGAACGATGGATGGTACTTAAGGCTGGAGGACGGGACACATTCAGTAGTAGCCAAGCAGGAACTCTGGATGGTGCCTAAAGCTAAAGCACAAGGTGCATTCATTTGGACAACAGCAACAGTCTGAGGTGCGGGCCAGAACCAAGAGGCAGACAACATAGGGAGGGCGTTTCCCCCCTCTGCCCACCATTTTAAAACCTAACCCTAACCCTAACCCTAACCCTAACCCTAACCCTAACCCTAATGCACTAACCCTAACCCTAACCCTAACCCTAACCCTAACCCTAATTCACTAACCCTAACCCTAACCCTAACCCTAACCCTAACCCTAACCTACCCTAACCCTAACCCTAACCCTAACCCTAACCCTAACCCTAATGCAGCGTAACCCTAACCCTAACCCTAACCCTAACCCTAACCCTAACCCTAACCCTAACCCTAACCCTAATGCAGCGTAACCCTAACCCTAACCCTAACCCTAACCCTAACCCTAACCCTAATGCAGCGTAACCCTAACCCTAACCCTAACCCTAACCCTAACCCTAACCCTAACCCTAACCCTAACCCTAATGCAGCGTAACCCTAACCCTAACCCTAACCCTAACCCTAACCCTAACCCTAACCCTAACCCTAACCCTAATGCCTAAAGCTAAAGCACAAGGTGCATTCATTTGGACAACAGCAACAGTCTGAGGTGCGGGCCAGAACCAAGAGGCAGACAACATAGGGAGGGCGTTTCCCCCCTCTGCCCACCATTTTAAAACCTAACCCTAACCCTAACCCTAACCCTAACCCTAACCCTAACCCTAACCCTAACCCTAACCCTAACCCTAATGCAGTCTGAGGTGCGGGCCAGAACCAAGAGGCAGACAACATAGGGAGGGCGTTTCCCCCCTCTGCCCACCATTTTAAAACCTAACCTTTGCAAGTGACGCACTAAGGACTTGGTCTGTTTGTTTGTAGCTCCCTGATGAGCCGCAAGATGGCGAAACCGGTCGGAGTGTTCCAAGAAGGAACGATGGATGGTACTTAAGGCTGGAGGACGGGACACATTCAGTAGTCGCCAAGCAGGAACTCTGGATGGTGCCTAAAGCTAAAGCACAAGGTGCATTCATTTGGACAACAGCAACAGTCTGAGGTGCGGGCCAGAACCAAGAGGCAGACAACATAGGGAGGGCGTTTCCCCCCTCTGCCCACCATTTTAAAACCTAACCTTTGCAAGTGACGCACTAAGGACTTGGTCTGTTTGTTTGTAGCTCCCTGATGAGCCGCAAGATGGCGAAACCGGTCGGAGTGTTCCAAGAAGGAACGATGGATGGTACTTAAGGCTGGAGGACGGGACACATTCAGTAGTCGCCAAGCAGGAACTCTGGATGGTGCCTAAAGCTAAAGCACAAGGTGCATTCATTTGGACAACAGCAACAGTCTGAGGTGCGGGCCAGAACCAAGAGGCAGACAACATAGGGAGGGCGTTTCCCCCCTCTGCCCACCATTTTAAAACCTAACCTTTGCAAGTGACGCACTAAGGACTTGGTCTGTTTGTTTGTAGCTCCCTGATGAGCCGCAAGATGGCGAAACCGGTCGGAGTGTTCCAAGAAGGAACGATGGATGGTACTTAAGGCTGGAGGACGGGACACATTCAGTAGTCGCCAAGCAGGAACTCTGGATGGTGCCTAAAGCTAAAGCACAAGGTGCATTCATTTGGACAACAGCAACAGTCTGAGGTGCGGGCCAGAACCAAGAGGCAGACAACATAGGGAGGGCGTTTCCCCCCTCTGCCCACCATTTTAAAACCTAACCTTTGCAAGTGACGCACTAAGGACTTGGTCTGTTTGTTTGTAGCTCCCTGATGAGCCGCAAGATGGCGAAACCGGTCGGAGTGTTCCAAGAAGGAACGATGGATGGTACTTAAGGCTGGAGGACGGGACACATTCAGTAGTCGCCAAGCAGGAACTCTGGATGGTGCCTAAAGCTAAAGCACAAGGTGCATTCATTTGGACAACAGCAACAGTCTGAGGTGCGGGCCAGAACCAAGAGGCAGACAACATAGGGAGGGCGTTTCCCCCCTCTGCCCACCATTTTAAAACCTAACCTTTGCAAGTGACGCACTAAGGACTTGGTCTGTTTGTTTGTAGCTCCCTGATGAGCCGCAAGATGGCGAAACCGGTCGGAGTGTTCCAAGAAGGAACGATGGATGGTACTTAAGGCTGGAGGACGGGACACATTCAGTAGTCGCCAAGCAGGAACTCTGGATGGTGCCTAAAGCTAAAGCACAAGGTGCATTCATTTGGACAACAGCAACAGTCTGAGGTGCGGGCCAGAACCAAGAGGCAGACAACATAGGGAGGGCGTTTCCCCCCTCTGCCCACCATTTTAAAACCTAACCTTTGCAAGTGACGCACTAAGGACTTGGTCTGTTTGTTTGTAGCTCCCTGATGAGCCGCAAGATGGCGAAACCGGTCGGAGTGTTCCAAGAAGGAACGATGGATGGTACTTAAGGCTGGAGGACGGGACACATTCAGTAGTCGCCAAGCAGGAACTCTGGATGGTGCCTAAAGCTAAAGCACAAGGTGCATTCATTTGGACAACAGCAACAGTCTGAGGTGCGGGCCAGAACCAAGAGGCAGACAACATAGGGAGGGCGTTTTCCCCCCTCTGCCCACCATTTTAAAACCTAACCTTTGCAAGTGACGCACTAAGGACTTGGTCTGTTTGTTTGTAGCTCCCTGATGAGCCGCAAGATGGCGAAACCGGTCGGAGTGTTCCAAGAAGGAACGATGGATGGTACTTAAGGCTGGAGGACGGGACACATTCAGTAGTCGCCAAGCAGGAACTCTGGATGGTGCCTAAAGCTAAAGCACAAGGTGCATTCATTTGGACAACAGCAACAGTCTGAGGTGCGGGCCAGAACCAAGAGGCAGACAACATAGGGAGGGCGTTTCCCCCCTCTGCCCACCATTTTAAAACCTAACCTTTGCAAGTGACGCACTAAGGACTTGGTCTGTTTGTTTGTAGCTCCCTGATGAGCCGCAAGATGGCGAAACCGGTCGGAGTGTTCCAAGAAGGAACGATGGATGGTACTTAAGGCTGGAGGACGGGACACATTCAGTAGTCGCCAAGCAGGAACTCTGGATGGTGCCTAAAGCTAAAGCACAAGGTGCATTCATTTGGACAACAGCAACAGTCTGAGGTGCGGGCCAGAACCAAGAGGCAGACAACATAGGGAGGGCGTTTCCCCCCTCTGCCCACCATTTTAAAACCTAACCTTTGCAAGTGACGCACTAAGGACTTGGTCTGTTTGTTTGTAGCTCCCTGATGAGCCGCAAGATGGCGAAACCGGTCGGAGTGTTCCAAGAAGGAACGATGGATGGTACTTAAGGCTGGAGGACGGACACATTCAGTAGTCGCCAAGCAGGAACTCTGGATGGTGCCTAAAGCTAAAGCACAAGGTGCATTCATTTGGACAACAGCAACAGTCTGAGGTGCGGGCCAGAACCAAGAGGCAGACAACATAGGGAGGGCGTTTCCCCCCTCTGCCCACCATTTTAAAACCTAACCTTTGCAAGTGACGCACTAAGGACTTGGTCTGTTTGTTTGTAGCTCCCTGATGAGCCGCAAGATGGCGAAACCGGTCGGAGTGTTCCAAGAAGGAACGATGGATGGTACTTAAGGCTGGAGGACGGGACACATTCAGTAGTCGCCAAGCAGGAACTCTGGATGGTGCCTAAAGCTAAAGCACAAGGTGCATTCATTTGGACAACAGCAACAGTCTGAGGTGCGGGCCAGAACCAAGAGGCAGACAACATAGGGAGGGCGTTTCCCCCCTCTGCCCACCATTTTAAAACCTAACCTTTGCAAGTGACGCACTAAGGACTTGGTCTGTTTGTTTGTAGCTCCCTGATGAGCCGCAAGATGGCGAAACCGGTCGGAGTGTTCCAAGAAGGAACGATGGATGGTACTTAAGGCTGGAGGACGGGACACATTCAGTAGTCGCCAAGCAGGAACTCTGGATGGTGCCTAAAGCTAAAGCACAAGGTGCATTCATTTGGACAACAGCAACAGTCTGAGGTGCGGGCCAGAACCAAGAGGCAGACAACATAGGGAGGGCGTTTCCCCCCTCTGCCCACCATTTTAAAACCTAACCTTTGCAAGTGACGCACTAAGGACTTGGTCTGTTTGTTTGTAGCTCCCTGATGAGCCGCAAGATGGCGAAACCGGTCGGAGTGTTCCAAGAAGGAACGATGGATGGTACTTAAGGCTGGAGGACGGGACACATTCAGTAGTCGCCAAGCAGGAACTCTGGATGGTGCCTAAAGCTAAAGCACAAGGTGCATTCATTTGGACAACAGCAACAGTCTGAGGTGCGGGCCAGAACCAAGAGGCAGACAACATAGGGAGGGCGTTTCCCCCCTCTGCCCACCATTTTAAAACCTAACCTTTGCAAGTGACGCACTAAGGACTTGGTCTGTTTGTTTGTAGCTCCCTGATGAGCCGCAAGATGGCGAAACCGGTCGGAGTGTTCCAAGAAGGAACGATGGATGGTACTTAAGGCTGGAGGACGGGACACATTCAGTAGTCGCCAAGCAGGAACTCTGGATGGTGCCTAAAGCTAAAGCACAAGGTGCATTCATTTGGACAACAGCAACAGTCTGAGGTGCGGGCCAGAACCAAGAGGCAGACAACATAGGGAGGGCGTTTCCCCCCTCTGCCCACCATTTTAAAACCTAACCTTTGCAAGTGACGCACTAAGGACTTGGTCTGTTTGTTTGTAGCTCCCTGATGAGCCGCAAGATGGCGAAACCGGTCGGAGTGTTCCAAGAAGGAACGATGGATGGTACTTAAGGCTGGAGGACGGGACACATTCAGTAGTCGCCAAGCAGGAACTCTGGATGGTGCCTAAAGCTAAAGCACAAGGTGCATTCATTTGGACAACAGCAACAGTCTGAGGTGCGGGCCAGAACCAAGAGGCAGACAACATAGGGAGGGCGTTTCCCCCCTCTGCCCACCATTTTAAAACCTAACCTTTGCAAGTGACGCACTAAGGACTTGGTCTGTTTGTTTGTAGCTCCCTGATGAGCCGCAAGATGGCGAAACCGGTCGGAGTGTTCCAAGAAGGAACGATGGATGGTACTTAAGGCTGGAGGACGGGACACATTCAGTAGTCGCCAAGCAGGAACTCTGGATGGTGCCTAAAGCTAAAGCACAAGGTGCATTCATTTGGACAACAGCAACAGTCTGAGGTGCGGGCCAGAACCAAGAGGCAGACAACATAGGGAGGGCGTTTCCCCCCTCTGCCCACCATTTTAAAACCTAACCTTTGCAAGTGACGCACTAAGGACTTGGTCTGTTTGTTTGTAGCTCCCTGATGAGCCGCAAGATGGCGAAACCGGTCGGAGTGTTCCAAGAAGGAACGATGGATGGTACTTAAGGCTGGAGGACGGGACACATTCAGTAGTCGCCAAGCAGGAACTCTGGATGGTGCCTAAAGCTAAAGCACAAGGTGCATTCATTTGGACAACAGCAACAGTCTGAGGTGCGGGCCAGAACCAAGAGGCAGACAACATAGGGAGGGCGTTTCCCCCCTCTGCCCACCATTTTAAAACCTAACCTTTGCAAGTGACGCACTAAGGACTTGGTCTGTTTGTTTGTAGCTCCCTGATGAGCCGCAAGATGGCGAAACCGGTCGGAGTGTTCCAAGAAGGAACGATGGATGGTACTTAAGGCTGGAGGACGGGACACATTCAGTAGTCGCCAAGCAGGAACTCTGGATGGTGCCTAAAGCTAAAGCACAAGGTGCATTCATTTGGACAACAGCAACAGTCTGAGGTGCGGGCCAGAACCAAGAGGCAGACAACATAGGGAGGGCGTTTCCCCCCTCTGCCCACCATTTTAAAACCTAACCTTTGCAAGTGACGCACTAAGGACTTGGTCTGTTTGTTTGTAGCTCCCTGATGAGCCGCAAGATGGCGAAACCGGTCGGAGTGTTCCAAGAAGGAACGATGGATGGTACTTAAGGCTGGAGGACGGGACACATTCAGTAGTCGCCAAGCAGGAACTCTGGATGGTGCCTAAAGCTAAAGCACAAGGTGCATTCATTTGGACAACAGCAACAGTCTGAGGTGCGGGCCAGAACCAAGAGGCAGACAACATAGGGAGGGCGTTTCCCCCCTCTGCCCACCATTTTAAAACCTAACCTTTGCAAGTGACGCACTAAGGACTTGGTCTGTTTGTTTGTAGCTCCCTGATGAGCCGCAAGATGGCGAAACCGGTCGGAGTGTTCCAAGAAGGAACGATGGATGGTACTTAAGGCTGGAGGACGGGACACATTCAGTAGTCGCCAAGCAGGAACTCTGGATGGTGCCTAAAGCTAAAGCACAAGGTGCATTCATTTGGACAACAGCAACAGTCTGAGGTGCGGGCCAGAACCAAGAGGCAGACAACATAGGGAGGGCGTTTCCCCCCTCTGCCCACCATTTTAAAACCTAACCTTTGCAAGTGACGCACTAAGGACTTGGTCTGTTTGTTTGTAGCTCCCTGATGAGCCGCAAGATGGCGAAACCGGTCGGAGTGTTCCAAGAAGGAACGATGGATGGTACTTAAGGCTGGAGGACGGGACACATTCAGTAGTCGCCAAGCAGGAACTCTGGATGGTGCCTAAAGCTAAAGCACAAGGTGCATTCATTTGGACAACAGCAACAGTCTGAGGTGCGGGCCAGAACCAAGAGGCAGACAACATAGGGAGGGCGTTTCCCCCCTCTGCCCACCATTTTAAAACCTAACCTTTGCAAGTGACGCACTAAGGACTTGGTCTGTTTGTTTGTAGCTCCCTGATGAGCCGCAAGATGGCGAAACCGGTCGGAGTGTTCCAAGAAGGAACGATGGATGGTACTTAAGGCTGGAGGACGGGACACATTCAGTAGTCGCCAAGCAGGAACTCTGGATGGTGCCTAAAGCTAAAGCACAAGGTGCATTCATTTGGACAACAGCAACAGTCTGAGGTGCGGGCCAGAACCAAGAGGCAGACAACATAGGGAGGGCGTTTCCCCCCTCTGCCCACCATTTTAAAACCTAACCCTAACCCTAACCCTAACCCTAACCCTAACCCTAATTCACTAACCCTAACCCTAACCCTAACCCTAACCCTAACCCTAACCCTAACCCTAATGCAGCGTAACCCTAACCCTAACCCTAACCCTAACCCTAACCCTAACCCTAACCCTAACCCTAACCCTAACCCTAACCCTAATGCAGCATTCAGTAGTAGCCAAGCAGGAACACATTCAGTAGTAGCCAAGCAGGAACTCTGGATGGTGCCTAAAGCTAAAGCACAAGGTGCATTCATTTGGACAACAGCAACAGTCTGAGGTGCGGGCCAGAACCAAGAGGCAGACAACATAGGGAGGGCGTTTCCCCCCTCTGCCCACCATTTTAAAACCTAACTTTTGCAAGTGACGCACTAAGGACTTGGTCTGTTTGTTTGTAGCTCCCTGATGAGCCGCAAGATGGCGAAACCGGTCGGAGTGTTCCAAGAAGGAACGATGGATGGTACTTAAGGCTGGAGGACGGGACACATTCAGTAGTAGCCAAGCAGGAACTCTGGATGGTGCCTAAAGCTAAAGCACAAGGTGCATTCATTTGGACAACAGCAACAGTCTGAGGTGCGGGCCAGAACCAAGAGGCAGACAACATAGGGAGGGCGTTTCCCCCCTCTGCCCACCATTTTAAAACCTAACTTTTGCAAGTGACGCACTAAGGACTTGGTCTGTTTGTTTGTAGCTCCCTGATGAGCCGCAAGATGGCGAAACCGGTCGGAGTGTTCCAAGAAGGAACGATGGATGGTACTTAAGGCTGGAGGACGGGACACATTCAGTAGTAGCCAAGCAGGAACTCTGGATGGTGCCTAAAGCTAAAGCACAAGGTGCATTCATTTGGACAACAGCAACAGTCTGAGGTGCGGGCCAGAACCAAGAGGCAGACAACATAGGGAGGGCGTTTCCCCCCTCTGCCCACCATTTTAAAACCTAACTTTTGCAAGTGACGCACTAAGGACTTGGTCTGTTTGTTTGTAGCTCCCTGATGAGCCGCAAGATGGCGAAACCGGTCGGAGTGTTCCAAGAAGGAACGATGGATGGTACTTAAGGCTGGAGGACGGGACACATTCAGTAGTAGCCAAGCAGGAACTCTGGATGGTGCCTAAAGCTAAAGCACAAGGTGCATTCATTTGGACAACAGCAACAGTCTGAGGTGCGGGCCAGAACCAAGAGGCAGACAACATAGGGAGGGCGTTTCCCCCCTCTGCCCACCATTTTAAAACCTAACTTTTGCAAGTGACGCACTAAGGACTTGGTCTGTTTGTTTGTAGCTCCCTGATGAGCCGCAAGATGGCGAAACCGGTCGGAGTGTTCCAAGAAGGAACGATGGATGGTACTTAAGGCTGGAGGACGGGACACATTCAGTAGTAGCCAAGCAGGAACTCTGGATGGTGCCTAAAGCTAAAGCACAAGGTGCATTCATTTGGACAACAGCAACAGTCTGAGGTGCGGGCCAGAACCAAGAGGCAGACAACATAGGGAGGGCGTTTCCCCCCTCTGCCCACCATTTTAAAACCTAACTTTTGCAAGTGACGCACTAAGGACTTGGTCTGTTTGTTTGTAGCTCCCTGATGAGCCGCAAGATGGCGAAACCGGTCGGAGTGTTCCAAGAAGGAACGATGGATGGTACTTAAGGCTGGAGGACGGGACACATTCAGTAGTAGCCAAGCAGGAACTCTGGATGGTGCCTAAAGCTAAAGCACAAGGTGCATTCATTTGGACAACAGCAACAGTCTGAGGTGCGGGCCAGAACCAAGAGGCAGACAACATAGGGAGGGCGTTTCCCCCCTCTGCCCACCATTTTAAAACCTAACTTTTGCAAGTGACGCACTAAGGACTTGGTCTGTTTGTTTGTAGCTCCCTGATGAGCCGCAAGATGGCGAAACCGGTCGGAGTGTTCCAAGAAGGAACGATGGATGGTACTTAAGGCTGGAGGACGGGACACATTCAGTAGTAGCCAAGCAGGAACTCTGGATGGTGCCTAAAGCTAAAGCACAAGGTGCATTCATTTGGACAACAGCAACAGTCTGAGGTGCGGGCCAGAACCAAGAGGCAGACAACATAGGGAGGGCGTTTCCCCCCTCTGCCCACCATTTTAAAACCTAACTTTTGCAAGTGACGCACTAAGGACTTGGTCTGTTTGTTTGTAGCTCCCTGATGAGCCGCAAGATGGCGAAACCGGTCGGAGTGTTCCAAGAAGGAACGATGGATGGTACTTAAGGCTGGAGGACGGGACACATTCAGTAGTAGCCAAGCAGGAACTCTGGATGGTGCCTAAAGCTAAAGCACAAGGTGCATTCATTTGGACAACAGCAACAGTCTGAGGTGCGGGCCAGAACCAAGAGGCAGACAACATAGGGAGGGCGTTTCCCCCCTCTGCCCACCATTTTAAAACCTAACCCTAACCCTAACCCTAACCCTAACCCTAACCCTAATTCACTAACCCTAACCCTAACCCTAACCCTAACCCTAACCCTAACCCTAATGCAGCATTCAGTAGTAGCCAAGCAGGAACACATTCAGTAGTAGCCAAGCAGGAACTCTGGATGGTGCCTAAAGCTAAAGCACAAGGTGCATTCATTTGGACAACAGCAACAGTCTGAGGTGCGGGCCAGAACCAAGAGGCAGACAACATAGGGAGGGCGTTTCCCCCCTCTGCCCACCATTTTAAAACCTAACTTTTGCAAGTGACGCACTAAGGACTTGGTCTGTTTGTTTGTAGCTCCCTGATGAGCCGCAAGATGGCGAAACCGGTCGGAGTGTTCCAAGAAGGAACGATGGATGGTACTTAAGGCTGGAGGACGGGACACATTCAGTAGTAGCCAAGCAGGAACTCTGGATGGTGCCTAAAGCTAAAGCACAAGGTGCATTCATTTGGACAACAGCAACAGTCTGAGGTGCGGGCCAGAACCAAGAGGCAGACAACATAGGGAGGGCGTTTCCCCCCTCTGCCCACCATTTTAAAACCTAACTTTTGCAAGTGACGCACTAAGGACTTGGTCTGTTTGTTTGTAGCTCCCTGATGAGCCGCAAGATGGCGAAACCGGTCGGAGTGTTCCAAGAAGGAACGATGGATGGTACTTAAGGCTGGAGGACGGGACACATTCAGTAGTAGCCAAGCAGGAACTCTGGATGGTGCCTAAAGCTAAAGCACAAGGTGCATTCATTTGGACAACAGCAACAGTCTGAGGTGCGGGCCAGAACCAAGAGGCAGACAACATAGGGAGGGCGTTTCCCCCCTCTGCCCACCATTTTAAAACCTAACTTTTGCAAGTGACGCACTAAGGACTTGGTCTGTTTGTTTGCAGCTCCCTGATGAGCCGCAAGATGGCGAAACCGGTCGGAGTGTTCCAAGAAGGAACGATGGATGGTACTTAAGGCTGGAGGACGGGACACATTCAGTAGTAGCCAAGCAGGAACTCTGGATGGTGCCTAAAGCTAAAGCACAAGGTGCATTCATTTGGACAACAGCAACAGTCTGAGGTGCGGGCCAGAACCAAGAGGCAGACAACATAGGGAGGGCGTTTCCCCCCTCTGCCCACCATTTTAAAACCTAACTTTTGCAAGTGACGCACTAAGGACTTGGTCTGTTTGTTTGTAGCTCCCTGATGAGCCGCAAGATGGCGAAACCGGTCGGAGTGTTCCAAGAAGGAACGATGGATGGTACTTAAGGCTGGAGGACGGGACACATTCAGTAGTAGCCAAGCAGGAACTCTGGATGGTGCCTAAAGCTAAAGCACAAGGTGCATTCATTTGGACAACAGCAACAGTCTGAGGTGCGGGCCAGAACCAAGAGGCAGACAACATAGGGAGGGCGTTTCCCCCCTCTGCCCACCATTTTAAAACCTAACTTTTGCAAGTGACGCACTAAGGACTTGGTCTGTTTGTTTGTAGCTCCCTGATGAGCCGCAAGATGGCGAAACCGGTCGGAGTGTTCCAAGAAGGAACGATGGATGGTACTTAAGGCTGGAGGACGGGACACATTCAGTAGTAGCCAAGCAGGAACTCTGGATGGTGCCTAAAGCTAAAGCACAAGGTGCATTCATTTGGACAACAGCAACAGTCTGAGGTGCGGGCCAGAACCAAGAGGCAGACAACATAGGGAGGGCGTTTCCCCCCTCTGCCCACCATTTTAAAACCTAACTTTTGCAAGTGACGCACTAAGGACTTGGTCTGTTTGTTTGTAGCTCCCTGATGAGCCGCAAGATGGCGAAACCGGTCGGAGTGTTCCAAGAAGGAACGATGGATGGTACTTAAGGCTGGAGGACGGGACACATTCAGTAGTAGCCAAGCAGGAACTCTGGATGGTGCCTAAAGCTAAAGCACAAGGTGCATTCATTTGGACAACAGCAACAGTCTGAGGTGCGGGCCAGAACCAAGAGGCAGACAACATAGGGAGGGCGTTTCCCCCCTCTGCCCACCATTTTAAAACCTAACTTTTGCAAGTGACGCACTAAGGACTTGGTCTGTTTGTTTGTAGCTCCCTGATGAGCCGCAAGATGGCGAAACCGGTCGGAGTGTTCCAAGAAGGAACGATGGATGGTACTTAAGGCTGGAGGACGGGACATATTCAGTAGTAGCCAAGCAGGAACTCTGGATGGTGCCTAAAGCTAAAGCACAAGGTGCATTCATTTGGACAACAGCAACAGTCTGAGGTGCGGGCCAGAACCAAGAGGCAGACAACATAGGGAGGGCGTTTCCCCCCTCTGCCCACCATTTTAAAACCTAACCCTAACCCTAACCCTAACCCTAACCCTAATTCACTAACCCTAACCCTAACCCTAACCCTAACCCTAATGCAGCCTAACCCTAACCCTAACCCTAACCCTAACCCTAACCCTAATCCTAACCCTAACCCCAACCCCAACCCTAACCCTAACCCTAACCCTAACCCCAACCCTAACCCTAACCCTAACCCTAACCCCAACCCTAACCCTAATACTTAAGGCTGGAGGACGGGACACATTCAGTAGTAGCCAAGCAGGAACTCTGGATGGTGCCTAAAGCTAAAGCACAAGGTGCATTCATTTGGACAACAGCAACAGTCTGAGGTGCGGGCCAGAACCAAGAGGCAGACAACATAGGGAGGGCGTTTCCCCCCTCTGCCCACCATTTTAAAACCTAACCTTTGCAAGTGACGCACTAAGGACTTGGTCTGTTTGTTTGTAGCTCCCTGATGAGCCGCAAGATGGCGAAACCGGTCGGAGTGTTCCAAGAAGGAACGATGGATGGTACTTAAGGCTGGAGGACGGGACACATTCAGTAGTAGCCAAGCAGGAACTCTGGATGGTGCCTAAAGCTAAAGCACAAGGTGCATTCATTTGGACAACAGCAACAGTCTGAGGTGCGGGCCAGAACCAAGAGGCAGACAACATAGGGAGGGCGTTTCCCCCCTCTGCCCACCATTTTAAAACCTAACCCTAACCCTAACCCTAACCCTAACCCTAATGCAGCGTAACCCTAACCCTAACCCTAACCCTAACCCTAACCCTAATGCAGCGTAACCCTAACCCTAACCCTAACCCTAACCCTAACCCTAATGCAGCAACCCTAACCCTAACCCTAACCCTAACCCTAACCCTAATGCAGCGTAACCCTAACCCTAACCCTAACCCTAACCCTAATGCAGCGTAACCCTAACCCTAACCCTAACCCTAACCCTAATGCAGCGTAACCCTAACCCTAACCCTAACCCTAACCCTAATGCAGCGTAACCCTAACCCTAACCCTAACCCTAACCCTAACCCTAATGCAGCGTAACCCTAACCCTAACCCTAACCCTAACCCTAATGCAGCGTAACCCTAACCCTAACCCTAACCCTAACCCTAACCCTAATGCAGCCCTAACCCTAACCCTAACCCTAACCCTAATGCACTAACCCTAACCCTAACCCTAACCCTAATACACTAACCCTAACCCTAACCCTAACCCTAATGCAGCGTAACCCTAACCCTAACCCTAACCCTAACCCTAATGCAGCGTAACCCTAACCCTAACCCTAACCCTAACCCTAATGCAGCGTAACCCTAACCCTAACCCTAACCCTAACCCTAACCCTAATGCAGCCTAACCCTAACCCTAACCCTAACCCTAATGCAGCGTAACCCTAACCCTAACCCTAACCCTAATGCAGCGTAACCCTAACCCTAACCCTAACCCTAATGCAGCGTAACCCTAACCCTAACACTAACCCTAACCCTAATGCACTAACCCTAACCCTAACCCTAATGCAGCGTAACCCTAACCCTAACCCTAACCCTAACCCTAATGCAGCGTAACCCTAACACTAACCCTAACCCTAACCCTAACCCTAATGCAGCAACCCTAACCCTAACCCTAACCCTAACCCTAACCCTAACCAAGAGGCAGACAACATAGGGAGGGCGTTTCCCCCCTCTGTCCACCATTTTAAAACCTAACCTTTGCAAGTGACGCACTAAGGACTTGGTCTGTTTGTTTGTAGCTCCCTGATGAGCCGCAAGATGGCGAAACCGGTCGGAGTGTTCCAAGAAGGAACGATGGATGGTACTTAAGGCTGGAGGACGAGACACATTCAGTAGTAGCCAAGCAGGAACTCTGGATGGTGCCTAAAGCTAAAGCACAAGGTGCATTCATTTGGACAAAAGCAACAGTCTGAGGTGCGGGCCAGAACCAAGTGGCAGACAACATAGGGAGGGCGTTTCCCCCCTCTGTCCACCATTTTAAAACCTAACTCTAACCCTAACCCTAACCCTAACCAAGAGGCAGACAACATAGGGAGGGCGTTTCCCCCCTCTGTCCACCATTTTAAAACCTAACCTTTGCAAGTGACGCACTAAGGACTTGGTCTGTTTGTTTGTAGCTCCCTGATGAGCCGCAAGATGGCGAAACCGGTCGGAGTGTTCCAAGAAGGAACGATGGATGGTACTTAAGGCTGGAGGACGAGACACATTCAGTAGTAGCCAAGCAGGAACTCTGGATGGTGCCTAAAGCTAAAGCACAAGGTGCATTCATTTGGACAACAGCAACAGTCTGAGGTGCGGGCCAGAACCAAGAGGCAGACAACATAGGGAGGGCGTTTCCCCCCTCTGTCCACCATTTTAAAACCTAACTCTAACCCTAACCCTAACCCTAACCCTAACCCTAACCAAGTGGCAGACAACATCGGGAGGGCGTTTTCCCCCCTCTGCCCACCATTTTAAAACCTAACCCTAACCCTACTGCAGCGTAACCCTAACCCTAACCCTAACCCTAATGCAGCGTAACCCTAACCCTAATGCAGCCTAACCCTAACCCTAACCCTAACCCTAATGCAGCGTAACCCTAACCCTAACCCTAATGCACTAACCCTAACCCTAACCCTAATGCAGCGTAAACCTAACCCTAACCCTAACCCTATCCCTAATGCAGCGTAACCCTAACCCTAACCCTAACCCTAATGAAGCAACCCTAACCCTAACCCTAACCCTAACCCTAATGCAGCGTAACCCTAACCCTAACCCTAATGCAGCCTAACCCTAACCCTAACCCTAATGCAGCGTAACCCTAACCCTAACCCTAATGCACTAACCCTAACCCTAACCCTAACCCTAATGCAGCGTAAACCTAACCCTAACCCTAACCCTAATGCAGCGTAACCCTAACCCTAACCCTAACCCTAATGCAGCCTAACCCTAACCCTAACCCTAACCCTAATGCAGCGTAACCCTAACCCTAACCCTAATGCACTAACACTAACCCTAACCCTAATGCAGCGTAAACCTAACCCTAACCCTAACCCTAACCCTAATGCAGCAACCCTAACCCTAACCCTAACCCTAACCACGAGGCAGACAACATAGGGAGGGCGTTTCCCCCCTCTGTCCACCATTTTAAAACCTAACCTTTGCAAGTGACGCACTAAGGACTTGGTCTGTTTGTTTGTAGCTCCCTGATGAGCCGCAAGATGGCGAAACCGGTCGGAGTGTTCCAAGAAGGAACGATGGATGGTACTTAAGGCTGGAGGACGAGACACATTCAGTAGTAGCCAAGCCGGAACTCTGGATGGTGCCTAAAGCTAAAGCACAAGGTGCATTCATTTGGACAACAGCAACAGTCTGAGGTGCGGGCCAGAACCAAGAGGCAGACAACATAGGGAGGGCGTTTTCCCCCCTCTGCCCACCATTTTAAAACCTAACCCTAACACTAATGCAGCGTAACCCTAACCCTAATGCAGCGTAACCCTAACCCTAACCCTAATGCAGCCTAACCCTAACCCTAACCCTAACCCTAATGCAGCGTAACCCTAACCCTAACCCTAACCCTAATGCAGCGTAACCCTAACCCTAACCCTAACCCTAATGCAGCGTAACCCTAACCCTAACCCTAATGCAGCGTAACCCTAACCCTAACCCTAACCCTAATGCAGCATAACCCTAACCCTAACCCTAACCCTAAGGCAGCGTAACCCTAACCCTAACCCTAATGCACTAACCCTAACCCTAACCCTAACCCTGATGCACTAACCCTAACCCTAATGCAACCCTAACCCTAACCCTAATGCAGCATAACCCTAACCCTAATGCAGCGTAACCCTAACCCTAATGCACCCTAACCCTAATGCACCCTAACCCTAACCCTAATGCACCCTAACCCTAACCCTAATTCTCACTAACCCTAACCCTAACTCAGTGTCACTAACCCTCACCCGAACCCACCATGTTCAACCTAACTTTGCAATGGACGCACTTAGGACTTTACCTGTTTGTTTTCAACTCACTGAAGAGCCGCAAGGGTGGCTTAACCGGTCGGTGTGGTTCCAAGAAGCAACGATGGATGGTACTTGAAGCTGGAGGACAAGGTGCATTCAGTAGTAGCCAAGCAGGAACTCTGGATGGTGCCCAAAGCTGAAGCACAAGGTACATTCATTTGGACAGCAGGAACAGTCTGAGGTGCGGGCCAGAGCCAAGAGGCAGATGACACAGGGCGGGCCTGTTCCCCCTCTGCCCAAAATGCTGAACCTAACACTAAGAGTGACACACTTTGGATTCGGCTTGTTTTTGTCTCTCCCTGACGAGCCGCAAGGGCGGCGAAACCGGTCGGACCAGTTCCAAGAAGGAACGATGGATGGTGCCTAAAACTTCAGGTCAAGGTACATTCATTTGGACAGCAGGAACAATCCAAAGTGTCGACCAGTAGTCCCAAGCGGCAGACAACACAGGGCGGGCCTGGTCCCCCGTCTGCCCAAAATGCTAAACCTAACACTAAGAGTGACACACTTTGGATTCGGCTTGTTTTTGTCTCTCCCTGACGAGCCGCAAGGGTGGCGAAACCGGTCGGACCAGTTCCAAGAAGGAACGATGGATGGTGCCTAAAACTACAGGTCAAGGTACATTCATCTGGACAGCAGGAACAATCCAAAGTGTGGGCCAGCAGTCCCAAGTGGCAGACAACACAGGGCAGGCCTGGTCCCCCCTTTGCCCAAATTGCTAAACCTAACCCTAATGCACTAACCCTAACCCTAAACCTAATGCAGCATAACCCTGACCCTAACGCAGCGTGACCCTAACCCTTTCCCTAACATCACTAAACCTCACCCTAACCCACAATGTTAAACCTAACTTTGCAATGGACGCGCTTAGGACTTTACCTGTTTGTTTTCAACTCCCTGACGAGCCGCAAGGGCGGCGAAACCAGTCGGAGTGGTTCCAAGAGGAACGATGGATGGTACTTAAAGCTGGAGGACGAGGTGCATTCAGTAGTAGCCAAGCAGGAACTCTGGATGGTGCTAAAGCACAAGGTACATTCATTTGGACAGCAGGAACAGTCTGAGGTGTGGGCCAGAGCCAAGAGGCACACAACATAGGGAGGGCGTTTCCCCCCTCTGCCCACCATGTTAAAGCTAACTTTGCAAGTGACGCACTTAGGACTTTACCTGTTTGTTTTCAACTCCCTGAAGAGCCGCAAGGGCCGCGAAACCGGTCGGAGTGGTTCCAACAAGGAACGATGGATGATGCCTAAAACTACATGTCAAGGTACATTCATTTGGACAGCAGGAACAATCCAAAGTGTCGACCAGTAGTCCCAAGCGGCAGACAACACAGGGCAGGCCTGGTCCCCCGTCTGCCCAAAATGCTAAACCTAACACTAAGAGTAACACACTTTGGACTTGGCTTGTTTTTGTCTCTCCCTGACGAGCCGCAAGGGTGGCGAAACCGGTCGGACCAGTTCCAAGAAGGAACGATGGATGGTGCCTAAAACTACAGGTCAAGGTACATTCATCTGGACAGCAGGAACAATCCAAAGTGTGGGCCAGCAGTCCCAAGTGGCAGACAACACAGGGCAGGCCTGGTCCCCCCTTTGCCCAAATTGCTAAACCTAACCCTAATGCACTAACCCTAACCCTAAACCTAATGCAGCATAACCCTGACCCTAACGCAGCGTGACCCTAACCCTTTCCCTAACATCACTAAACCTCACCCTAACCCACAATGTTAAACCTAACTTTGCAATGGACGCGCTTAGGACTTTACCTGTTTGTTTTCAACTCCCTGACGAGCCGCAAGGGCGGCGAAACCAGTCGGAGTGGTTCCAAGAGGAACGATGGATGGTACTTAAAGCTGGAGGACGAGGTGCATTCAGTAGTAGCCAAGCAGGAACTCTGGATGGTGCTAAAGCACAAGGTACATTCATTTGGACAGCAGGAACAGTCTGAGGTGTGGGCCAGAGCCAAGAGGCACACAACATAGAATCATAGAATCATAGAAGTTACAACATGGAAACAGGCCCTTCGGCCCAACATGTCCATGTCGCCCAGTTTATACCACTAAGCTAGTCCCAATTGCCTGCACTTGGCCCATATCCCTCGATACCCATCTTCCCCATGTAACTGTCCAAATGCTTTTTAAAAGACAAAATTGTACCCGCCTCTACTACTGCCTCTGGCAGCTCGTTCCAGACACTCACCACCCTTTGAGTGAAAAAATTGCCCCTCTGGATCCTTTTGTATCTCTCCCCTCTCACCTTAAATCTGTGCCCCCTCGTTATAGACTCCCCTACCTTTGGGAAAAGATTTTGACGATCGACCTTATCTATGCCCCTCATTATTTTATAGACTTCTATAAGATCACCCCTTAACCTCCTACTCTCCAGGGAATAAAGTCCCAGTCTGTCTAACCTCTCCCTGTAAGTCAAACCATCAAGTCCCGGTAGCATCCTAGTAAATCTTTTCTGCACTCTTTCTAGTTTAATAATATCCTTTCTATAATAGGGTGACCAGAACTGTACACAGTACTCCAAGTGTGGCCTCACCAATGCCCTGTACAACTTCAACAAGACATCCCAACTCCTGCATTCAATGTTCTGACCAATGAAACCAAGCATGCTGAATGCCTTCTTCACCACCCTATCCACCTGTGACTCCACTTTCAAGGAGCTATGAATCTGTACTCCTAGATCTCTTTGTTCTATAACTCTCCCCAACGCCCTACCATTAACGGAGTAGGTCCTGGCCCGATTCGATCTACCAAAATGCATCACCTCACATTTATCTAAATTAAACTCCATCTGCCATTCATCGGCCCACTGGCCCAATTTATCAAGATCCCGTTGCAATCCTAGATAACCTTCTTCACTGTCCACAATGCCACCAATTTTGGTGTCATCTGCAAACTTACTAACCATGCCTCCTAAATTCTCATCCAAATCATTAATATAAATAACAAATAACAGCGGACCCAGCACCGATCCCTGAGGCACACCGCTGGACACAGGCATCCAGTTTGAAAAACAACCCTCGACAACCACCCTCTGTCTTCTGTCGTCAAGCCAATTTTGTATCCAATTGGCTACCTCACCTTGGATCCCATGAGATTTAACCTTATGTAACAACCTACCATGCGGTACCTTGTCAAATGCTTTGCTGAAGTCCATGTAGACCACGTCTACTGCACAGCCCTCATCTATCTTCTTGGTTACCCCTTCAAAAAACTCAATCAAATTCGTGAGACATGATTTTCCTCTCACAAAACCATGCTGACTGTTCCTAATTAGTCCCTGCCTCTCCAAATGCCTGTAGATTCTGTCCCTCAGAATACCCTCTAACAACTTACCCACTACAGATGTCAGGCTCACTGGTCTGTAGTTCCCAGGCTTTTCCCTGCCGCCCTTCTTAAACAAAGGCACAACATTTGCTACCCTCCAATCTTCAGGCACCTCACCTGTAGCGGTGGATGATTCAAATATCTCTGCTAGGGGACCCGCAATTTCCTCCCTAACCTCCCATAACGTCCTGGGATACATTTCATCAGGTCCCGGAGATTTATCTACCTTGATGCGCGTTAAGACTTCCAGCACCTCCCTCTCTGTAATATGTACACTCCTCAAGACATCACTATTTATTTCCCCAAGTTCCCTAACATCCATGCCTTTCTCAACCGTAAATACCGATGTGAAATATTCATTCAGGATCTCACCCATCTCTTGTGGTTCCGCACATAGATGACCTTGTTGATCCTTAAGAGGCCCTACTCTCTCCCTAGTTACCCTTTTGCCCTTTATGTATTTGTAGAAGCTCTTTGGATTCACCTTTGCCTGATCTGCCAAAGCAATCTCATATCCCCTTTTTGCCCTCCTGATTTCTCTCTTAACTCTACTCCGGCAATCTCTATACTCTTCAAGGGATCCACTTGATCCCAGCTGCCTATGCATGTCATATGCCTCCTTCTTATTTTTGACTAGTGCCTCAATCTCCCGAGTCATCCAAGGTTCCCTACTTCTACCAGCCTTGCCCTTCACTTTATAAGGAATGTGCTTACACTGAACCCTGGTTAACACACTTTTGAAAGCCTCCCACTTACCAGACGTCCCTTTGCCTGCCAACAGACTCTCCCAATCAACTTCTGAAAGTTCCTGTCTAATACCATCAAAATTGGCCTTTCCCCAATTTAGAATTTTAACTTTTGGGCCAGACCTATCCTTCTCCATAGCTATCTTAAAACTAATGGAATTATGATCACTGGTCCCAAAGTGATCCCTCACTAACACTTCTGTCACCTGCCCTTCCTTATTTCCCAAGAGGAGGTCAAGTTTTGCCCCCTCTCTAGTCGGGCCATCCACATACTGAATGAGAAATTCCTCCTGAATACACTCAACAAATTTCTCTCCATCCAAGCCCCTAATGCTATGGCTGCCCCAGTCAATGTTGGGAAAGTTAAAGTCCCCTACTATTACCACCCTATTTTTCTTGCAGCTGTCTGTAATCTCCTTACATATTTGCTCCTCAATTTCCCGTTGACTATTTGGGGGTCTGTAGTACAATCCTATCAAAGTGATCTCTCCCTTCTTATTTTTCAGTTCTACCCATATGGACTCAGTGGGCGAACCCTCGGATATATCCCCTCTCACTACTGCCGTGATGTTCTCCCGAATCAAGAACGCAACTCCCCCTCCTCTCTTACCTCCTGCTCTATCTTTCCTATAGCATCTGTACCCTGGAACATTGAGCTGCCAGTCCTGCCCCTCCCTTAGCCATGTTTCAGTAATAGCTATAACATCCCAGTCCCATGTACCCATCCATGCCCTGAGTTCATCTGCCTTGCCCATCAGACTTCTTGCATTGAAATAAATGCAGTTTAATCTAGTCTTCCCTTGGTCTTTGCCCTGCTTTCTCAGACCATCTGTCCGGTCATGTTCTGTACACTCTCCCTTACTGCCTTTTGTTTCTGTCACCACTTTATTTCCCACTGACTTCCTGCATCGGTTCCCATCCCCCTGCCACATTAGTTTAAACCCTCCCCAACAGCACTGGCAAACACTCCCCCTAGGACATTGGTTCCAGTCCTGCCCAGATGCAGACCGTCCAATTTGTACTGGTCCCACCTCCCCCAGAACCGGTTCCAATGGCCCAGGAATTTGAATCCCTCCCTCTTGCACCATCTCTCAAGCCACGTATTCATCTTAGCTATCCTGTCATTCCTACTCTGACTAGCCCGTGGCACTGGTAGCAATCCTGAGATTACTACCTTTGAGGTCCTACTCTTTAGTTTAACTCCTAACTCCCTAAATTCAGCTTGTAGGACCTCATCCTGTTTTTTACCTATATCGTTGGTGCCTATATGCACCACGACAACTGGCTGTTCACCCTCCCCCTCCAGAATGTCCTGCAGCCGCTCCGAGACATCCTTGACCCTTGCACCAGGGAGGCAACATACCATCCTGGAGTCTCGGTTGCGTCCGCAGAAACGCCTGTCTATTCCCCTTACAATCGAGTCCCCTATCACTATAGCTCTGCCACTCTTTTTCCTGCCCTCCTGTGCAGCAGAGCCAGCCACGGTGCCATGAACCTGGCCACTGCCACCTTCCCCTGGTGAGCCATCTCCGCCAACAGTATCCAAAACGGTATACCTGTTTTGGAGGGAGATGACCGCAGGGGACCCCTGCACTGCCTTCCTACTCTTCCTCTGTCTGTTGGTCACCCATTCACTATCTCCCTCAGTAATTTTTATCTGCGGTGTGACCAACTCACTGAACGTGCTATCCACGACTTTCTCAGCATCGCGGATGCTCCAAAGTGAGTCCATCCGCAGCTCCAGAGCCGTCAAGCGGTCAAACAATAGCTGCAGCTGGACACACTTCCCGCAGGTGAAGGAATCAGGGATACAGGAAGGAGCCCTGAATTCCCACATCCCACAAGAGGAACATGACACGGCGCTGGGATCTCCTGCCATGACTTAACCCTTAAATTAGCTTAAGAACAACTACAATGTCAAGAGAAAAAAAAAGGAAAGAAAAACTACTTACCACTCCCTTTAAGGAGTTTACTCCTTTAAATTGTTCTCAATTTAGAGAATGTTAACTACACTAGGGACCTTGATTCACTAAAAAATAAACGCTACTTCCTATAAGACCTGCAGACCTTCCCTTTCCTTTTACTTCAGTTACTGTAGATAAGGAGAAATACTCACCTGAACCTACTCACCAATCAGGTGCCTCCCCTGTGTCGCGTCCCGATCTGATTCCTGACGTCACTTCGAACTCGGTCGCAGCTCCGCTCGGCTCCTCTCAGCGCTCTGAAATCCCGCCTTTTATCGGACGCTCCCTCCGCTCGGCTCGGCTCCTCTCAGCTGTTCTCAGCGCTCTGAAATCCCGCCTTTTATCGGACGCTCCCTCCGCTCGGCTCGGCTCCTCTCAGCGCTCTGAAATCCCGTCTTTTATCGGACGCTCCCTCCGCTCGGCTCCTCTCAGCGCTCTGAAATCCCGCCTTTTATCGGACGCTCCCTCCGCTCGGCTCGGCTCCTCTCAGCGCTCTGAAATCCCGTCTTTTATCGGACGCTCCCTCCGCTCGGCTCGGCTCCTCTCAGCGCTCTGAAATCCCGCCTTTTATCGGACGCTCCCTCCGCTCGGCTCGGCTCCTCTCAGCGCTCTGAAATCCCGCCTTTTATCGGACGCTCCCTCCGCTCGGCTCGGCTCCTCTCAGCGCTCTGAAATCCCGTCTTTTATCGGACGCTCCCTCCGCTCGGCTCGGCTCCTCTCAGCTGTTCTCAGCGCTCTGAAATCCCGCCTTTTATCGGACGCTCCCTCCGCTCGGCTCGGCTCCTCTCAGCGCTCTGAAATCCCGTCTTTTATCGGACGCTCCCTCCGCTCGGCTCCTCTCAGCGCTCTGAAATCCCGTCTTTTATCGGACGCTCCCTCCGCTCGGCTCGGCTCCTCTCAGCGCTCTGAAATCCCGCCTTTTATCGGACGCTCCCTCCGCTCGGCTCTGCTCCTCTGCCCACCATGTTAAAGCTAACTTTGCAAGTGACGCACTTAGGACTTTACCTGTTTGTTTTCAACTCCCTGAAGAGCCGCAAGGGCCGCGAAACCGGTCGGAGTGGTTCCAACAAGGAACGATGGATGATGCCTAAAACTACATGTCAAGGTACATTCATTTGGACAGCAGGAACAATCCAAAGTGTCGACCAGTAGTCCCAAGCGGCAGACAACACAGGGCAGGCCTGGTCCCCCGTCTGCCCAAAATGCTAAACCTAACACTAAGAGTAACACACTTTGGACTTGGCTTGTTTTTGTCTCTCCCTGACGAGCCGCAAGGGTGGCGAAACCGGTCGGACCAGTTCCAAGAAGGAACGATGGATGGTGCCTAAAACTACAGGTCAAGGTACATTCATCTGGACAGCAGGAACAATCCAAAGTGTGGGCCAGCAGTCCCAAGTGGCAGACAACACAGGGCAGGCCTGGTCCCCCCTTTGCCCAAATTGCTAAACCTAACCCTAATGCACTAACCCTAACCCTAAACCTAATGCAGCATAACCCTGACCCTAACGCAGCGTGACCCTAACCCTTTCCCTAACATCACTAAACCTCACCCTAACCCACAATGTTAAACCTAACTTTGCAATGGACGCGCTTAGGACTTTACCTGTTTGTTTTCAACTCCCTGACGAGCCGCAAGGGCGGCGAAACCAGTCGGAGTGGTTCCAAGAGGAACGATGGATGGTACTTAAAGCTGGAGGACGAGGTGCATTCAGTAGTAGCCAAGCAGGAACTCTGGATGGTGCTAAAGCACAAGGTACATTCATTTGGACAGCAGGAACAGTCTGAGGTGTGGGCCAGAGCCAAGAGGCACACAACATAGGGAGGGCGTTTCCCCCCTCTGCCCACCATGTTAAAGCTAACTTTGCAAGTGACGCACTTAGGACTTTACCTGTTTGTTTTCAACTCCCTGAAGAGCCGCAAGGGCCGCGAAACCGGTCGGAGTGGTTCCAACAAGGAACGATGGATGATGCCTAAAACTACATGTCAAGGTACATTCATTTGGACAGCAGGAACAATCCAAAGTGTCGACCAGTAGTCCCAAGCGGCAGACAACACAGGGCGGGCCTGGTCCCCCGTCTGCCCAAAATGCTAAACCTAACACTAAGAGTGACACACTTTGGACTTGGCTTGTTTTTGTCTCTCCCTGACGAGCCGCAAGGGTGGCGAAACTGGTCGGAGCAGTTCCAAGAAGGAACAATGGATGATGCCTAAAACTACATGCCAAGGTACATTCATTTGGACAGCAGGAACAATCCAAAGTGTGGGCCAGTAGTCCCAAGCGGCAGACAACACAGGGCGGGCCTGTTCACCCGTCTGCCCAAAAAGCTAACTGTAACCCTAGCCCTAACCCCTAATGCCAACACAACGTAACCCTAATGCTGCGTAACGCTAACGCAAACCCTATTTGAAGTGTGGGCCAGTCACAACAGGCAGACAACACAGGAAGAGCGTTTTCCCTGCCCACCAAACCACATTATAACTCTAACCCTCACATAGCGTTACCCTAATGTAAACCCTATTTGAAGTGTGGGCCAGTCACAAGAGGCAGACAACACACCGTTCCCTCCCCTGCCTGCCAAACTGCCACCTAACCCTAATGCGCCGTAAACCTAGCGCCCTAACCCTAATGCAGTGACACTTTATGTTGAATCCATCTCTCTCTGATGAGCTGGAGACCAGCAAAACTGGTCGGAGAAAAGATTCCAATAAGGAACATTGTCCTAAGAAAAGGTACTTTTATTTTAAGGCAGAGGATGAAAGATGAAAAGTGTGGGCCAAACACAAATGGCAGACGTTATGGGTGGACATTCCTTCTCCTGCCCCTAACCAACCCTTTATTTTATACACCCAAGTTTACACTGCTCTAAAGAAATCAAGGGATAGGATCCAATACGAATGATAAAACACTCAATATACAAGGGCTACCATATCAACGGCGATAGAAAAGCACTCAATTTACAACGACTAGGTGCCGACAGCTGTAATAAAAGTGTAAATCGACAGTTTCTGTTTCCATTTTCTTCCCTCAGCCGACCCGCCGGTGTAACTCTGGGTGGGGACCGGGCGGACGCACTCGCGGCCTCCCGTTTAACAACAGGATTACAAATTCAGTCAGAATTAGGAGTCCAGAATAAACCACTTGCGCTCACAACAGCGGTAAATTATTAAAAACATTCCCGCATTTCTTGGTTCGGTGAACGACTTTAAGAGTCGGAATTTACTCACTTTCCGCAACGCTCGAGATTCAGGCGCCATCGCCGCTCCTCACGCGCCGCCATCAGCGGGAAATTACCGTCTACCAATCGGGCAGCGATAAAGTACCCCACGTGACTCCTCTCTCCACCACCCCCCGCCCCCCGCAGCAGCACCTGGCGCCCACCAACGGTAGTACATCATGTGACTGCCCTCAGCGTATTGGCGTCTGGTACTTTAGACACGTGCACATTCCGGGTGCGTCCGCACACTTTACTTTCAGGCCGTTTGCGGAATACTCGGGGAACACCGCACATGATCCAGTTCCACCAAACCCCAAATCAAAAACTGCAAGTACAACCAGGGTTGCCAACTCTGGTTGGTCTATTCCTGCAGGTTTCATCAAGTTACACTTGCCAGCAGTTTGCGAAGGCTACTGCATTTACCTTATAAAGGTTGAGTTCCCTGTAGTTGAGTGTATTTCCCTCAAGAGCCCATGAAAAATATCCTTACTCACTGACAGGGTAAGACCGAGTATGAGGAAATCAGGAAGTTTCCCGAGTGCCCAGTGAATGAGTTGTGCTCTCTGACCTGCCCAACCGTAACCCTAACAATAACTTTATATAGCAACTTTAACGTTGTAAAACATCCCAAGGCGCTTCACAGGAGCGATTTTCAAACAAATTTTGACATCGAGCCACAAAAGGAGATATTAGGACAGGTGACCAAAAGCTTGGTCAAAGAGATAGGTTTTTAGGAGTGTCTTAAAGGAGGAGAAAGAGGCAGAGGTTTAGGGAGGGAATTCCAGAGCTTAGGGCCTAAAATCAGGGATGTGCACGAGGCAAGAACTGGAGGAGCGCAGAGATTTCGGAGCGTTGTAGGGCTGGAGGGGGTTACAGAAATAGGGAGGGCAACGCCATGAAGGGATTTGAAAACAAGGTTGAGAATTTTAAAATCAAGGTGTTCCTGGTCCAGGAGCCAATGTAGTCAGCGAGCACAGGGGTGGGTGATGGGTGAACAGGACTTGGTGCGAGTTAGGATATGGGCAGAAGAATTTTGGATGAGTTCAAGTTCATGGAAGGTGAAAGATGGGAGGCCGGCCAGAAGAGCATTGGAATAGTCAAGGCTAGTGGTAACAAAGGCATGGATGAGAGTTTCGATGGCAGATGAGCTGAGGCAGGGGCGGATACGGGCGATGTCATGAGAGGGGCAAGGGAGATGTGGGTGGAGAGGGATACAAGGAAGTGATCAGAGATGGCCTTATCTGCGATTGACACAACAAAAGTAGAGAGGCCACGTGAGATGGCAAGGTCAAAGGGGTGCCTGTGAATATGGGTAGGGGAGTTTATATGGAGGGCGAGATTAAGGGAGGATAGGAGAGCGGTGAACTCAGAGGAGAGTGCGTATGACGAGTTGAGATGGAGGTTGAAATCATTGAGGATGACAAGTCGCTCGATGCTGAGGCTGAGGGAGGAAAGCAGTGAAGAACTCTTGGTGAGAAATTTGGCGTGATACTTGGGTGAACGGTAGAGAACGAGGCTTTTAAAGGAGAGGTGAGTGGGGTGGAACAAGGTGAGATGCTCAAAGGAGGAGAAGGTGCCAGAGGGGTAGGGGGACAGACCAAGTTGTGATTTGGTGATAAGGGCCACACCGCAGTGGTCTGGGCAGGGCAAGTGGTGGAAGATGGGGCCAGACAGGGAGGCTTCACAGTAAGGAGGAAGGTATCATCGACTGTCAGCCAAGTTTCCATCAAAGCCATGATGTTGATGCAATTATCCACAATAAGCTCATGGCAAGGGCTTGTTCACAAGCGAACGGACATTCAGCAAGAAGATGGGGAGAGGGGCGGTGATAACTAATCCGCTGGTAGAGTCCACAGAGTCAGTGCTGGGAGGGGTGAGATTGACAAGATTAGCCCCCAGCGGGAGCATTGGGTGGGAAAGTTGGTGAAAGAGTAAGATGGGGCAGTTGGGGTTGCTGTTCATAAGGAGGCAGTAACGAGTGCCTCGATGGGCCCTTCGGATGATGCCCAGAGAGGCACAGGGGGAAGATGTAGGCTTATCGAAGAGGGAGTCAAGCCTGGGACAGTGGCAGGAGAGTAGCACCACCCTGATTCAGCCTTTCTACACACCGCCAGACAGAAGCGTTGGGCCCATCGAGCCTGTGTCAGCTCTTTGTAAGAGAAATCCAGTTAGTCCCATTCCCCGCAGCTCTGCAAATTTTTTCCCTTCAAGTATTTATCCAATTCCTTTTTGAAATCCACGATTGAATCTGCATCCACCATCCTTTCAGGCAGTGCATTCCAGATCATAACTACTCGTTGCATAAAAATGTTTCTCCCCATGTCGCCTTTGGTTCTTTCGCCAATCTGTGGCCTTTTCTTCTCGACCCTTCCGCCAATGGGAACAGTTTATCTTTATTTACTTTGTCTAAACTCTTCATGATTTTGAACACTTCTATCAAATCTCCTCTTAACCTTCTCTGCTCTAAGGAGAGCAAACCCAGCTTCTCCAATCTATCCACATAACTGAAGTACCTCATCCCTGGAACCATCCTAGTAAATCTTTCTTGCACCCTCTCTAAGGCCGTCATATTCTTCCTAAAGTGTGGTGCCCAGAATTGGACACAATACTCCAGCTTTGACCGAACCAGTGTTTTATAAAAGTTCAACATAACTTCCTTGCTTTTGTACTCTATGCCTCTATTTATAAAGCCCAGAACCCTGTATGCTTTTTTAACTGCTTTCTCAACCTGTCCAGCCTCTTTTAAAGATTTGTGTACATATAACCCCAGGTACCTCTGCTCCTGCAGCCCGTTTAGAATTGTACCATTTAGTTTATATTGCCTCTCCTCATTCCTCCTGCCAAAATGTATCACTTTGTACTTCTCTGCATTAAATATAATCTGCCACGTGTCCGCCCATTCCACCAGCCTGTTTATGTCCTCTTGAAGTCTATTACTAGCCTCCTCACTGTTTGCCACACATCCAAGTTTTGTGTTATCTGCAAATTTTGAAATTGTGCCCTATACATCCATGTCCAAGTCATTAATATATATTAAAAAAAAAGCAGTTGTCCTAGCACCGACCCCTGGGGAACACCACTGTATATCTTCCTCCAGTCTGAAAAACAACCGTTCACCACTACTCTGTTTCCTGTCACTTAGCCAATTTCGTATCCATGCTGCCACTGCCCCTTTTATTCCAAGGGCTTCAACTTTGCTGACAAGCCTATTATATGGCACTTTATCAAATGCCTTTTGGAAGTCCATATACACCACTTCATAGAGAGTCATAGAGTCATACAGCACGGATAGAGGCCCTTCGGCCCATCGTGTCCGCGCCGGCCATCAGCCCTGTCTACTCTAATCCCATATTCCAGCATTTGGTCCGTAGCCTTGTATGCTATGGCATTTCAAGTGCTCATCCAAATGCTTCTTGAATGTTGTGAGGGTTCCTGCCTCCACAACCCTTTCAGGCAGTGAGTTCCAGACTCCAACCACCCTCTGGGTGAAAAAGTTCTTTCTCAAATCCCCTCTAAACCTCCCGCCTTTTACCTTGAATCTATGTCCCCTTGTTATAGAACCCTCAACGAAGGGAAAAAGCTCCTTAGTATCCATCCTATCTGTGCCCCTCATAATTTTGTACACCTCAATCATGTCCCCCCTCAGCCTCCTCTGCTCCAAGGAAAACAAACCCAATCTTCCCAGTCTCTCTTCATAGCTGAAGCGCTCCAGCCCTGGTAACATCCTGGTGAATCTCCTCTGCACCCTCTCCAAAGCGATCACATCCTTCCTGTAGTGTGGCGACCAGAACTGCACACAGTACTCCAGCTGTGGCCTAACTGCATTGCTCTCATCAATCCTCCCTGTTACCTCATCAAAAAACTCAATCAAGTTAGTTAAACATGATTTGTCTTTAACAAATCCGTGCTGGCTTCTCTTAATTAATCCACACTTGTCCGAGTGACTATAAATTTTGTATTGGATTATCGTTTCTAAAAGCGTCCCCACCACTGAGGTTAAACTGACTGGCCTAAAGTTGCTGAGTTTATCCTTCCACCTTTTTTTGAACAAGGGTATAACATTTGCAATTCTCCAGTCCTCTGGCAGCATCCCCCCCCCCCCCCCCCCCCCACCACTATCTAAGGAGGATTGGAAGATTATGGCCAGTACCTCTGCAATTTCCATCCTTGCTTCCCTCAGCAACCTAGGATGCATCCCATCCGGACTGGGTGGCTTATCTACTTTAAGTACAGCCAGCTTTTCTAGTACCTCCTCTTTATCAATTTTTAGCTCATCCAGTATCTGAACAACCTCTTTTACAGTGATTTTCATAGAATCATAGAATCATAGAAGTTACAACATGGAAACAGGCCCTTCGGCCCAACATGTCCATGTCGCCCAGTTTATACCACTAAGCTAGTCCCAATTTCCTGCACTTGGCCCATATCCCTCTATACCCATCTTACCCATGTAACTGTCCAAATGCTTTTTAAAAGACAAAATTGTACCTGCCTCTACTACTGCCTCTGGCAGCTCGTTCCAGACACTCACCACCCTTTGAGTGAAAAAATTGCCCCTCTGGACCCTTTTGTATCTCTCCCCTCTCACCTTAAATCTATGCCCCCTCGTTATAGACTCCTCTACCTTTGGGAAAAGATTTTGACTATCTACCTTATCTATGCCCCTCATTATTTTATAGACTTCTATAAGATCACCCCTTAACCTCCTACTCTCCAGGGAAAAAAGTCCCAGTCTGTCTAACCTCTCCCTATAAGTCAAACCATCAAGTCCCGGTAGCATCCTAGTAGATTTTGGCAGCATCTTCTTCCTTGTTAAAGACAGATGCAAAGTACTTATTTAGTACATGAGCCATGCCCTCTGCCTCCATGTGTAGATCTCATTTTTGATCCCCAATCACCCCTACCCCTTCTCTTACTACCCATTTGCTATTTATATGCCTATAGAAGAATTTTGAATTGCCTTATATGTTAGCTGCTGGACTATCCTCAGACTCTCTCTTTGCCCCTCTTATTTCCTTTTTCACTTCTCTGCAATTTCTATATTCAGCCTGATTCTCACTTGTATTATCAACCTGACATCTGTCATACACCCCCTTTTTCTGCTTCACCTTACTCTCTATCTCCTTCGTCATCAAGGGAGCTCTGGCTTTGATTTCCCGACCTTTCCCCCTCATGGAAATGTACCTAGACTGTACCCGAACCATCTCCTCTTTAAAGGCCGCCCATTGTTCAATTACAGTTTTAGGAACATAAGCAATAGCAGCAGGGATAGGCCATTTGGCCCCTCGATCTTGCTGTGCCATTCAATAGGATCATGACTGTTCTTCGACCAAACAGCGAGAGCGGAGCAGGGATAAAAACAGCGCAGAGTGAGAGCTCACCAGAGCGGCGGGAAACAGTGAGAGCGGAGCAGGGATAAAAACAGCGCAGAGCGAGAGCTCACCAGAGCGGTGGGAAACAGTGAGAGCGGAGCAGGGATAAAAACAGCGCAGAGCGAGAGCTCATCAGAGCGGCGGGAAACAGCGAGAGCGGAGCAGGGATAAAAACAGCGCAGAGCGAGAGCTCACCAGAGCGGTGGGAAACAGCGAGAGCGGAGCAGGGATAAAAACAGCGCAGAGCGAGAGCTCACCAGAGCGGTGGGAAACAGCGAGAGCGGAGCAGGGATAAAAACAGCGCAGAGCGAGAGTGGACCAACTGGGTTCTGATCAAAAAAAAAAATCAAAGAGTGACGTCACAGGTAAAGCAGGTGGGTGGTTGGTGGTGAGTATTTCTTTTTCTTAGAACTGTGGGCTAAGTTACAATAAAACCAGGTAACATAACCACATTTATAATTAATAAATTAACTAAACTTAAGGTATGCAGGTTTTATAGCAGGTAGTGTTTTTTTTAGTGAACCTAGGTCCCTAGTATAGTTAACATTTTCTAATTTCAACGTAATTTAAAAGGGGTAACTAAGCTAAGGCAAGTCATGGCAGCAGACCTCGCACCCGTGATATGCCCCTCCTGCAAGATGTGGGAAGTCATGGACACTACCGGTGTCCCTGCCGACCATGTGTGCAGGAAGTGTGTCCACCTGCAGCTACTGACCGATCGTATCTCGGAGCTGGAGCTGCGGGTGGATTCACTGTGGAGCATCCGCGATGCAGAGAAACTCGTGGATAGCACGTTTAGTGAGTTGGTCACACCGCAGGTAAAGGGTGTACAGGCAGGAAGTGAATGGGTGACCACCAGGCAGAGTAAGAGGTGCAGGCAGGTAGTGCAGGGGTCCTCTGTGGCCATCCCCCTCTCAAACAGGTATACCGTTTTGGATGCTGTTGGGGGAGATGGCTCACCAGGCGAAGGTGACAGCGGCCAGGTTCATGGCACCGTGGCTGGCTCTGCTGCACAGGAGGGCAGGAAAAAGAGTGGCAGAGCTATAGTGATAGGGGACTCGATTGTAAGGGGAATAGACAGGCGTTTCTACGGACGCAACCGAGACTCCAGGATGGTACGTTGCCTCCCTGGTGCAAGGGTCATGGATGTCTCGGAGCGGCTGCAGGACATTCTGGAGGGGGAGGGTGAACAGCCAGTTGTCGTGGTGCATATAGGTACCAACGATATAGGTAAAAAACGGGATGAGGTCCTACAAGCTGAATTTAGGGAGTTAGGAGTTAAACTAAAAAGTAGGACCTCAAAGGTAGTAATCTCAGGATTGCTACCAGTGCCACGGGCTAGTCAGAGTAGGAATGACAGGATAGCTAGGATGAATACGTGGCTTGAGAGATGGTGCAAGAGGGAGGAATTCAAATTCCTGGGCCATTGGAACCGGTTCTGGGGGAGGTGGGACCAGTACAAATTGGACGGTCTGCATCTGGGCAGGACTGGAACCAATGTCCTCGGGGGGAGTGTTTGCTAGTGCTGTTGGGGAGGGTTTAAACTAAAGGATGGGAACCGATGCAGGAAGTCAGTGGGAAGTAAAGTGTTGACAGAAACAAAAGGCAGTAAGGGAGAGTGTACAAAACATGACCGGACAGATGGTCTGAGAAAGCAGGGCAAAGACCAAGGGAAGTCTAGATTAAACTGCATTTATTTCAATGCAAGAAGTCTGATGGGCAAGGCAGATGAACTCAGGGCATGGATGGGTACATGGGACTGGGATGTTATAGCTATTACTGAAACATGGCTAAGGGAGGGGCAAGACTGGCAGCTCAATGTTCCAGGGTACAGATGCTATAGGAAAGATAGAGCAGGAGGTAAGAGAGGAGGGGGAGTTGCGTTCTTGATTAGGGAGAACATCACGGCAGTGGTGAGAGGGGATATATCCGAGGGTTCGCCCACTGAGTCTATATGGGTAGAACTGAAAAATAAGAAGGGAGAGATCACTTTGATAGGATTGTACGACAGACCCCCAAATAGTCAACGGGAAATTGAGGAGCAAATATGTAAGGAGATTACAGACAGCTGCAAGAAAAATAGGGTGGTAATAGTAGGGGACTTTAACTTTCCCAACATTGACTGGGACAGCCATAGCATTAGGGACTTGGATGGAGAGAAATTTGTTGAGTGTATTCAGGAGGAATTTCTCATTCAGTATGTGGATGGCCCGACTAGAGAGGGGGCAAAACTTGACCTCCTCTTGGGAAATAAAGAAGGGCAGGTGACAGAAGTGTTAGTGAGGGATCACTTTGGGACCAGTGATCATAATTCCATTAGTTTTAAGATAGCTATGGAGAATGATAGGTCTGGCCCAAAAGTTAAAATTCTAAATTGGGGAAAGGCCAATTTTGATGGTATTAGACAGGAACTTTCAGAAGTTGATTGGGAGAGTCTGTTGGCAGGCAAAGGGACGTCTGGTAAGTGGGAGGCTTTCAAAAGTGTGTTAACCAGGGTTCAGGGTAAGCACATTCCTTATAAAGTGAAGGGCAAGGCTGGTAGAAGTAGGGAACCTTGGATGACTCGGGAGATTGTGGCCCTAGTCAAAAAGAAGGAGGCATATGACATGCATAGGCAGCTGGGACTGAGAATGTCTAACGAATGAGAATGTCTAAGTGGCAAAGAATGAGAATGTATAAGTGGCAAAGTATAGAATGAGAATGTCTAAGTGGCAAAGTAGGAAAGTAGTAATAGGACAAGCAAGGGTTAATTAGAAGCTGCCTAGGTTAGAACAATGGGCCCCTTCAAGGCTAATAGTGAGATGAGTAACTCGTTAGATGTTGGGGTCTGCTTATGCTCATCATTGACATATTGCCATTAGGGAGTAGGGAGTTTGGTGTAGGTGTCTCTGTGCAGCTGGGTGATCAATAGAAATAATGAGCTTAGTAAAGCCAGAGACCATTCCAGGTTAGCTGATAAGGATGTGGGATGATTGGGGAAAACATTCCAAGCTAGGAGATGAAGAGACATTCATCTATGTTTGTCACTGCGGCGTGATCAGCTAACTGTATTGTCCATGATTGGCCTGTAGTGAGGTAACCCCTCATGGCCAACCTATGCCAGGCTTATGATTGGTATTGACCCTCATGCTAACAATGTTCCAACCCCTATTGAACTGTATAAACGTGTGTATTTTCTGTATGTTCTTTGTCTTGTTCTGCCAGCATAGGTGGGACTCTATCGGGAGTCCAGATCAATGCTGCAGACCAAGTTCCAAGTTCGACTCTAATAAAGTTATTGTTGAACCGCAACTGTGTATTCGACTCAGTGTTTGCTGAACCAGACTGAGGGAAAAGAATCGAATTCATCATTTGGCGTAGTCGGCAGGATCTCAACGGTCGATCACCGAGAGTTCGCGGAGTAAGAGGCGGATTGTCTCGGACACGGACGAAGGAGGAGGCGCCCCCGGGGTGAGTAAAGCTTTCTTTTACCACTTCGGCTTTCCTGAATCTGTTAAGTCTGACGACGAATCGTCCACTCGCTAACACTCGTGTGGCGTCCTTACGAGATTCAGGTCAGTCTGGCGAATACACCGAGATAGGTCAGTGATTCGACATCACTGAGGGTCAGCTTCGGCTGAGGGTCGGTCAGCTTCGGCTGAGGGTCGGTCAGCTTCGGCTGAGGATCAGCTTCGGCTGAGGGTCAGCATAAGTGCTGAGGGTCAGCATAAGTGCTGAGGGTCAGCTTCGGCTGAGGGTCAGTGTACGTGCTGAGGGTCAGCGTACGTGCTGAGGGAGTAATTAAACTTAGGTCGGTGATCAAAATTATCACTGAAAGTCAAGGTTCGAGTTCCTGGTAACTGGATATAAACCAGAACTCGAATACGGTGCGTTAGTGATCAAAATATCACTAGGTTCGAGTTCCTGGTAATTGGATATAAACAGGACCTTAGAACACGGTGGGTCAGTGATCAATATCACTAAGAGTTAGTGTTCGAGTCTCTGGTGATTGGGTATAAACCAGAACGTCGAATCCTTGGGGAGTGGGTATAAACAGGAACTGATTGCTTGTGCTGATCGACGACAGAAGGAAGTGCCGATGTCACACGCCCAGCCTTAGACTGGTTGTTAAGAGAGGAGATCCTCCACGCGAAGGTCAGGACCCTGAAGTGGGCGCAGACACCAAGGGCACTTAGGATTGTGACGCACAAGCGGTCAGGACCATAATTAAATCCAGTAAGCGACTGGGGGGCGATAATACGGGTGTGTTAACTAGTTGATTAAGCGTAAGGGAAACGAGAGATAAAATGGGTAATTGTCTGGATGTCACTGCAGAACCCGGCAGTGCCTTACAGATTTTGTGTGAAAAATATCCAGACAAGGCAAAACAATTTAGACAATTGTCAGGCGGGTTGAATAAAAGACTGGGAAATGTTCAATGGCCATTGGGAGGAACTAAAGACCTAGATACTGCCATAAAAGCAGAGGAATTAATTTGGAAAAATAATGCAGCTAAACCAACCAAAGGGTTAATTGCTTTATGGAGACAGTACTGTCAAGAGTTGAAAGAACCTTCGGTATTAGCAAGTTGGCAAGATAACGCGTTGAAGTTCGGAATAACACTCACTGAGGGAGCAGTGGTTAAGTCTGTCGAGGTCCTAAAAGGAGAATGTAAAAATGAGAGACGCTCTAAACAGAAGTCTGAAAAGACTTCGGGTGAGCCAAAAGGGCTTGATAAAAGTGGATTACGTAATCCAATGATTGGCCTTTGCTTGGCTGAGGGAGACGAGGATGAATTGGATGAGTGGAATTGTAGGTCCCGTGTAGCTCCCCAGGGTCCTAATGCCCCTCCTGAGTACGGTAATCTCTATCCTTCGGTGCCTACGGAACTGGCTGTTCAAACCCCTGCGATAACGCCTCAAATTGTCTCCCCGGTCTCCTCCCATACCAGAAGTAAAACTACGGAATTATTGGCTTCAACATTTAAATTCTCAGCCAGCCCACTTAGTTTTAGAAAGCAGAGAGATCAGAGACTGGACAGTCAGGAACTTAGAGACACAGACAGTGGAGCAGCAGGGGACGACTTGACATTGCTGGACTCAGAACCTCGTACTGAGACACTAGTTAAGTATGAATCGACCCCTCGTCAGTTACCAATGAAACAGGTGCCTAATCCCGCCTATGACCTGGCTAACGTCGGAGCACCCGGCAACCCCCAATTGATAAATGTGTACTGTCCCTGGAGACCCCACGAGATAATGGCCATTCTAGCCGGGATGCCGGATAGAAAGAAATCACCTACCCTGTTTGTAGACTTTCTTCGGACTACCATTTCCGTTTATAATGCAGAACCAAGAGACTTGTGGGCATTAGTGCAGCAAATTTTAACCCCTGCTGAACGCACTCGGTTTTTGGGTCACTTACAGTATGCGAATTATACTGAATTGGCAAACGCTCAGGCACAGAATGGTGATCGCGAACAGTCTATACTCAATGCCTTGACCACCACCCTACAAAAACCAATTGACCTAAATAAGATCTTAGACACCAGGCCTAAAAAGGGCGAGGGAGCAGACGAATATTTGGAAAGATTCTTTGAAATATACCAGAATCAGTCAGGAGATGTAGCATACCGTGAGGGAAGAAACTCACCACTGTACTGCGCTACGCTACTGAACTGCCTGCCGACTCAGGTTGCTCAAGCAATTAAGACTAATAATATGAACTGGTCAGAGAATACTCCCAATCAGATGGATAGGGCAGTGAAATACTACTGGACGGATAATAAGCACCAGGAAGGTCAAGTCCAGGTTAGAGTCAAAACTGAGTATGTGGTAAAAAAGGAAGAGCCGAAACACACCCCAGACAGAACAGGATATCAGATGGAGCCTCAGTATTGTGTCCCAGGATGGGTTGACGGAGAAGGGAATGGGTACATTACACACCCTAACGGACCAACCGCTCCTAATTACGGCCCACCCTACGTTCCCCCGAGACGTGATTTTGAAGTGAGAGGAGGAGGGGGGAGAAAAACAGGGTCAGATGCCTGTTTTAATTGTGGTCAGCCAGGCCACTGGAGCAAGCAATGTCCCTCCCGTAGACAAGGAAAAGGGGGCCAAATGCAAGGGCAGCGAAGAGGAGGTTGGCAAGGGAATCGAGGACGAGGAAGATATACGGACTTTTCCCAAAACAATCCGTTCCCCCAGTATTGACTAGCTAACCTTGTGGTAAACGGGATCCAGTCAGAGCAGGAGCCCGTTCTGTCACTGATGATTAAAGGAAACCCACATACATTCTTAGTAGACACCGGAGCAACCATGTCATCTGTCCAATCGGAACTCAATCTCCCTGAGTCCGGGGAAAAACAGAGTCTGTCTGGTTTTCAGGGACAAGTGAGCCAATACCCGATATCTGAACCAGTGGAAGTACAATTTGGAAATGAGTCAGTAAAACACCAATTTGTAATTACAAGTGGACTAGACTGTAACCTCATGGCTAGAGACTTGCTATGTGCATTTCGCCTGAGCATTGAGTGCGGGGACGAAGGACTGATTGTGAAACCATGGGCCCCTAAAAGGCAGTGTTATGTTTCCATCACCCCACAATGGTGGTCTCTAGACTTCAAAGATGAGGGTTCCCTTCATGTAACCTTGGCCTACGATAGGAGTGGGAGAAATAAGGAATTGGAGGACTTTTACCGAAGCTATGTAGGAACGGAATGGGAAGTTATCCGTCGAGCTATGGTTACAGGACCAGAAGGGAGAGCAGAGTATGTTGAGATCCCCTCAGAGTTGTGGAAGGAAGCACCTATTACAGGTTACATTACTCGGGGTGCTGCAAAGACAATGGGATGGGATCCAGGATACTTTGAAATAAAGGGAGTCCCACATATCACCCGGGAAGTGAATTACCCGTATCATGCGAGAGATCTAGGACCCATGGTAAAACAAACAGTCGAACAAGCTGATCCAGATAACCGACAGAAACAGACCCTGTCAGACGGCCGGACTATTCTGTTTTATCAGACACCAAGGGTTAACAGGGCACACTTGCGCCACCATGTGGGCAATGAAAAACCAGAATACGTCAATCCACAAGTGTGGGCAGAGGATCCCACACAGGTCGGATGTGTTAAAATGACTCCTATTCATATCGCTCTGCAGGACAATGTTGTATTACCCTCTATTCGACAATACCCACTAAAGCAACAGGCAATACCAAGCATTGACAAACTGATCGCTGGATTATTAAAGCAAGGTATTTTGATTAAATGTCAGTCCCCGTGTAACACGCCCATCCTGGCAGTTCCGAAGCCAGGAAAGCCGAATCAGTACAGATTAGTACAGGATTTACGATCAATTAATGCGATTGTACAATCGATACATGCGTTAGTGGCCAATCCAGCCCACATTCTGGCTCAAATTCCTGCAACAGCCAAAGTCTTTGCAGTAGTCGATCTCCAACATGCCTTTTTCGCCTTACCGCTAGACCCATCAAGTCAGTATCTTTTTGCCTTTACTTACAAAGGACAGCAATATACTTGGACCCGACTGCCACAAGGCTTCGTTAACTCCCCAACGTTATTTTCTAGATGCTTACAGGAGCAATTACAGACGTTAACTTTAAAACAAGGGTCTGCGCTAGTCCAGTATGTCGATGATCTGTTGATAGCCAGCCCTGATGAGCAGAGTAACCGGGAAGACACTGCCCAACTGCTAAATCACTTATCCTCACTAGGATACATAGTATCCCACTCGAAAGTACTGGTGGGCCAACAGAGGGTTAAGTTTCTTGGAGTTATGCTCTCAGCAACTGAGCGGAGCTTAGAAAGAAGCAGGATTGAACCAATCTGTCAGTTCCCTGTACCTCACACTGCAAAGGAGGTTTGACAGTGGATGGGAATGGTAAACTATTGCAGACAGTGGATCCCTAACATTGCTTTGGACACTAAATTATTAACGCCGTATACCAGCTTAGAGGGCGAATTTCAACTAGATTCCGACACCTTAGGGGCATTTAAGAGATTAAAGGAAGCTTTGTCACAAGCACCCGCATTGGGGAGACCCCTGTATGACAGACCATTTCAGTTGTACTGTACTGTCCTCACTGATTGCTCGACTGCTGTTTTAACTCAAAAACATGGAGACAAGCATAGACCGGTGGCGTACTACTCTTCGAAACTAGATCCGGTAGCGCTGGGACATCCAGTTTGTACTCAGATTTTAACGGCCATTTACAATAGCCTGCAGTCGGCTGCTAATCTGACTTTACAACAGGACATCACTGTATACAGTTCACACTCGGTAACTGCATTATTAGGCCAGCTGCAGACTCAACATCTTACCATGGCCCGACAAAATAAGTATGAGATATATCTCCTGAATAATCCTAAGCTGCGATTTAAACATTGTACTACCATCAATCCAGCATGTTTTCTCACAGAACCACCCCTTGAACCAACTGATCCAGGACACGATTGTTTATCTTTGATTAAGGAAGACACTTCTGTCAGAGACGATCTGTCTGATATCCCAATAAAAGATCCGGACATAACTATGTATGTAGATGGGAGTGCCTCTATTGGTTCCTTTAAGGAGAAACTTTCTGGATATGCAATAGTGGACCAGGACGGTAAAACTGTCGAATCTGCTGCTTTTGAATTTCCATATTCTGCCCAACAAGCGGAGCTGTTTGCACTGATAAGAGCTTGTGTCCTCGGAAAAGACCAAAGGGTTAATGTGTATACAGATTCCAGATACGCTTTCGGGGTAGTTCACGATTTTGGACAGTTATGGAAAAACAGAGGGTTTCTGACTTCTGCAGGTCCGCAGATTTCCCATCAGAAGTTAGTCTCAGATTTGTTACAAGCCCTTATGTTACCAAGACAGATTTCAGTTATAAAATGCTCCGCCCACACGACAGGACAGGCCCCAGTAGATATAGGGAATAGATATGCTGATCAGGAAGCGTCCCAGACACAGAGGGTGGTTGTCCCTAGAATGATGAGTCAGACTAAAAGCTCAAAACAGAGCAAGTCTCCCTCTGAAAAGCCAATGCCAACCATCCAAGACGTCGTTAAATTACAGGAGGACGCTCCTGACTGTGATAAGCAATCGTGGGAACAACTTGGTTGTACTTATGACTGTGTGTCTAAATTGTGGGTTACCCCTGCGGGGCAGACTTGTATGTCAGATGAATTAGCATTATGGGTTATTGAATGTGTACACTTTGCAACTCATTGTTGTGCCAAGGCTACTAGTGATACACTGCTGGCTACATGGTGGCATCCTAGGTTACAAGCCCTAGCCCAGAGCATCAGCAGTCGTTGCCTCATTTGTCAACAACACAACCCTGGAAAGGGAGTGCCTTGCGAATGGGGAAAGACCCCTTTACCTGAAGGTCCCTTTGAGACCCTCCAAATGGACTACATTGAGTTGGAAAGATGTCAGGGTTATAAATATGTTTTAGTCATTGTTGATGTATTTAGTAAATGGATAGAGGCCTATCCGACCACGGATAACAAAGCCTCCACTGTTGTAAAAGTTCTGATGAAAGAGATCATCCCTAGGTACGGAATTCCAAATCAATTGAGTTCAGATAACGGCCCTCATTTTGTGGGTCAGGTGAACAAGGAATTCTGCATCCAGATGGGCATTAAACAGCAGCTACATTGTGCTTACAGACCACAAGCCGCTTGGTTGGTTGAACGTGCTAATCAGACTTTGAAAAATAAACTGGCTAAATTGCAGGCAGAAACTGGTACTACTTGGCTCAAACTTCTTCCTATAGCCTTATTTCAGATACGTACTACCCCGGCTGGGATAGCACGGTTAAGTCCTGCTGAAATTATATATGGGAGACCCCTCAAGACCCCGTGGAATCAAAATGTTCCGAAAACCGTCCACTTTCACCACATGACAACAGAAATGACTAACTATATTTTATCATTAACTAAGGCATTGAGAAGCCTCCACTCTCGGGTACGAGCTGCCTACGTCGAACTTCCTCCTATAGCCAGTCCGTCTAAAATCGAACCGGGAACGTACGTGTTAATCAGGAATTGGACAAGGAAAGGACTGGAACCTCGTTGGGAGGGGCCCTACCAGGTCTTACTCACCACCCCTACCGCTGTGAAGGTAGAGGGGAAGAGTGCTTGGGTTCACCTCCACCACTGTTAAACTATCAGTCAAATTTAAGATGCTAACTTCTCTTTTCTCTTAAGAAATCTTCCCTATACAGGTATCCTGACCAGCCATGGAAGTCTTGCCTTGGATCTTCTGCCTTGGACTCTTGCTGACCCTGGGAGGAACTAAAAGGAGAACATGTCGACGGGACCAGCCTAAACGCATATACCACCTGTGCCAAGGAGACGTACTTCGGTGCAACGACGATGACCCAGAGGGATTCGGAAGATGGAACGTCACCCATATGGGCAGCTGTACCGGGCTCCTGAGGCAGCCCCATCGTACACTAGAGATGGGAGGTCGATCAGATGGTGCCTTACCCTGTCATTGGACTGAGTGCAAATATGATTATGTCTGTAAACGTGAAGGACAAAGGTCCCCTGAGTTGTGTCAACAAGAGAGAGATACACAGAGGCACGATCGGTACTTGAGATTTAACCAAGAGAGAAAGCATAATGGGTTAGCCCCTATGGATATTTTTGACTATCTAAGATTAGAAGGTTCCTTGGGGGAAGATTCGTTAGACTGGCTTTTCAGTGGCTCATGGGAATCGTATCTAATGCATGGATTAGTTATTCTGATTGCAGCAATACTTATTTTCGCCATAATTGTTGTTTCCATCAAAATCCACGGTACGGTAGACAAATCGCAGGATCCCAAAGATGCTAGTTATCAGACAAGTCAAAGTATGTGACAAGAAGGAAACAGAGCATGTAGTAAGGTATGATGTTGATGAAGAATCTAATAGGCTCTGCAAGACAGAATTGCTGAGTGGACAACGATTAGTTATCATAAAATGATAAAAGGAGGGAATGAGAATGTCTAACGAATGAGAATGTCTAAGTGGCAAAGAATGAGAATGTATAAGTGGCAAAGTATAGAATGAGAATGTCTAAGTGGCAAAGTAGGAAAGTAGTAATAGGACAAGCAAGGGTTAATTAGAAGCTGCCTAGGTTAGAACAATGGGCCCCTTCAAGGCTAATAGTGAGATGAGTAACTCGTTAGATGTTGGGGTCTGCTTATGCTCATCATTGACATATTGCCGTTAGGGAGTAGGGAGTTTGGTGTAGGTGTCTCTGTGCAGCTGGGTGATCAATAGAAATAATGAGCTTAGTAAAGCCAGAGACCATTCCAGGTTAGCTGATAAGGATGTGGGATGATTGGGGAAAACATTCCAAGCTAGGAGATGAAGAGACATTCATCTATGTCTGTCACTGCGGCGTGATCAGCTAACTGTATTGTCCATGATTGGCCTGTAGTGAGGTAACCCCTCATGGCCAACCTATGCCAGGCTTATGATTGGTATTGACCCTCATGCTAACAATGTTCCAACCCCTATTGAACTGTATAAACGTGTGTATTTTCTGTATGTTCTTTGTCTTGTTCTGCCAGCATAGGTGGGACTCTATCGGGAGTCCAGATCAATGCTGCAGACCAAGTTCCAAGTTCGACTCTAATAAAGTTATTGTTGAACCGCAACGGTGTATTCGACTCAGTGTTTGCTGAACCAGACTGAGGGAAAAGAATCGAGTTCATCAGGACCAAGTGGATCCCTTGAAGAGTATAGAGATTGCCGGAGTAGAGTTAAGAGAGAAATCAGGAGGGCAAAAAAGGGATATGAGATTGCTTTGGCAGATAAGGCAAAGGAGAATCCAAAGAGCTTCTACAAATACATAAAGGGCGTACTAGGGAGAGAGTAGGGCCTCTTATGGATCAACAAGGTCATCTATGTGCGGAACCACAAGAGATGGGAGAGATCCTAAATGAATATCCAAATAGTCAACGGGAAATTGAGGAGCAAATATATAAAGAGATTACAGACAGCTGCAAGAAAAATAGGGTGGTAATAGTAGGGGACTTTAACTTTCCCAACATTGACTGGGACAGCCATAGCATTAGGGGCTTGGATGGAGAGAAATTTGTTGAGTGTATTCAGGAGGAATTTCTCATTCAGTATGTGGATGGCCCGACTAGAGAGGGGGCAAAACTTGACCTCCTCTTGGGAAATAAGGAAGGGCAGGTGACAGAAGTGTTAGTGAGGGATCACTTTGGTACCAGTGATCATAATTCCATTAGTTTTAAGATAGCTATGGAGAAAGATAGGTCTGGCCCAAAAGTTAAAATTCTAAATTGGGGAAAGGCCAATTTTGATGGTATTAGACAGGAACTTTCAGAAGTTGATTGGGAGAGTCTGTTGGCAGGCAAAGGGACGTCTGGTAAGTGGGAGGCTTTCAAAAGTGTGTTAACCAGGGTTCAGGGTAAGCACATTCCTTATAAAGTGAAGGGCAAGGCTGGTAGAAGTAGGGAACCTTGGATGACTCGGGAGATTGAGGCACTAGTCAAAAAGAAGAAGGAGGCATATGACATGCATAGGCAGCTGGGATCAAGTGGATCCCTTGAAGAGTATAGAGATTGCCGGAGTAGAGTTAAGAGAGAAATCAGGAGGGCAAAAAGGGGACATGAGATTGCTTTGGCAGATAAGGCAAAGGAGAATCCAAAGAACTTCTACAAATACATAAAGGGCAAAAGAATAACTAGGGAGAGAGTAGAGCCTCTTAAGGATCAACAAGGTCATCTATGTGCGGAACCACAAGAGATGGGTGAGATCCTGAATGAATATTTCACATCGGTATTTACGGTTGAGAAAGGCATGGATGTTAGGGAACTTGGGGAAATAAATAGTGATGTCTTGAGGAGTGCACATATTACAGAGAGGGAGGTGCTGGAAGTCTTAATGCGCATCAAGGTAGATAAATCTCCGGGACCTGATGAAATGTATCCCAGGACGTTATGGGAGGTTTGGGAGGAAATTGCGGGTCCCCTAGCAGAGATATTTCAATCATCGACAGCTACAGGTGAGGTGCCTGAAGATTGGAGGGTAGCAAATGTTGTGTCTTTGTTTATGAAGGGCGGCAGGGAAAAGCCTGGGAACTACAGACCGGTGAGCCTGACATCTGTAGTGGGTAAGTTGTTAGAGGGTATTCTGAGAGACAGGATCTACAGGCATTTGGAGAGGCAGGGACTGATTAGGAACAGTCAGCATGGTTTTGTGAGAGGAAAATCATGTCTCACAAATTTGATTGAGTTTTTTGAAGGGGTAACCAAGAAGATAGACGTGGTCTACATGGACTTTAGCAAAGCCTTTGACAAGGTACCGCATGGTAGGTTGTTACATAAGGTTAAATCTCACGGGATCCAAGGTGAGGTAGCCAATTGGATACAAAATTGGATTGACGGCAGAAGACAGAGGGTGGTTGCAGAGGGTTGTTTTTCAAACTGGAGGCCTGTGACCAGCGGTGTGCCTCAGGGATCGGTGCTGGGTCCGCTGTTATTTGTTATTTATATTAATGATTTGGATGAGAATTTAGGTGGCATGGTTAGTAAGTTTGCAGATGACACCAAGATTGGTGGCATTGTGGACAGTGAAGAAGGTTATCTAGGATTGCAACGGGATCTTGATAAATTGGGCCAGTGTGCCGATGAATGGCAGATGGAGTTTAATTTCGATAAATGTGAGGTGATGCATTTTGGTAGATCAAATCGGGCCAGGACCTACTCTGTTAATGGTAGGGCGTTGGGGAGAGTTATAGAACAAAGAGATCTAGGAGTACACTTTCAAGGAGCTATGAACCTGGAGTCACAGGTGGATAGGGTGGTGAAGAAGGCATTCAGCATGCTTGGTTTCATTGGTCAGAACATTGAATACAGGAGTTGGGATGTCTTGTTGAAGTTGTACAAGACATCAGTTCGGCCACACTTGGAATACTGTGTACAGTTCTGGTCACCCTATTATAGAAAGGATATTATTAAACTAGAAAGAGTGCAGAAAAGATTTACTAGGATGCTACCAGGACTTGATGGTTTGACTTATAGGGAGAGGTTGGATAGGCTGAGACTTTTTTCCCTGGAGAGTAGGAGGTTTCGGGGTGATCTTATAGAAGTCTATAAAATAATGAGGGGCATAGATAAGGTAGATAGTCAAAATCTTTTCCCAAAGGTAGGGGAGTCTATAACGAGGGGGCATAGATTTAAGGTGAGAGGGGAGAGATACAAAAGGGTCCAGAGGGGCAATTTTTTCACTCAAAGGGTGGTGAGTGTCTGGAACGAGCTGCCAGAGGCAGTTGTAGAGGCGGGTACAATTTTGTCTTTTAAAAAGCATTTGGACAGTTACATGGGTAAGATGGGTATAGAGGGATATGGGCCAAGTGCAGGCAATTGGGACTAGCTTAGTGGTATAAACTGGGCGACATGGACATGTTGGGCCGAAGGGCCTGTTTCCATGTTGTAAACTTCTATGATTCTACTTATTTGTGACTGTAAAACTAATTTAAAATATTACAATGAAAAGTTTGCTGAATTGGATTTAAACAACACCTATACTCACATTCCAGTCTACGAATCACAACCTATAGTACTATACAGTTACCAATACAGACATCCATTAAGATATTAAAAAATTCCATTGGTAAATGAACTGTCCATACAGATGACCAAGCTTCCAGGTCAAATATCTGGTCTGTGCTGAGTTAGTTCATCTCAGCCAGGGTATAGTAGGGGTCAGCAGGGGGAAAAAGCAGCTCGGGTTGCTGTTCCTGATTCCTATCTAGCAACACCTGACACAAAATATTCACATGTGAATACTGGGTGAGGGCAGGTCTGAGTGTGGCTAAGGTGCACCTCTCGTCGAACAGCTTGTTATCACTCACTGTCTCGCCTCACTCGGTAAGAATGGTCACTCGCTGTCTAGGGTCACACGGTAAGAATGGTCACTCACTGTCCACGGTAAGAATGTTTTTTTTTATTCGTTCATGGGATATGGGCGTCGCTGGTGAGGCCAGCATTTATTGCCCATCCCTAATTGCCCTTGAGAAGGTGGTGGTGAGCCACCTTCTTGAACCGCTGCAGTCCGTGTGGTGAAGGTTCTCCCACAGTGCTGTCAGGAAGGGAGTTCCAGGATTTTGACCCAGCGACGATGAAGGAACGGCGATATATTTCCAAGTCAGGATGGTGTGTGACTTGGAGGGGAACGTGCAGGTGGTGTTGTTCCCATGTACCTGTTGCTCTTGTCCTTCTAGGTGGTAGAGGTCGCGGGTTTGGGAGGTGCTGTCGAAGAAGCCTTGGCAAGTTGCTGCAGTGCATCCTGTGGATGGTACACACTGCAGCCACAGTGCGCCGGTGGTGAAGGGAGTGAATGTTTAGGGTGGTGGATGGGGTGCCAATCAAGCGGGCTGCTTTGTCCTGGATGGTGTCGAGCTTCTTGAGTGTTGTTGGAGCTGCACTCATCCAGGCAAGTGGAGAGTATTCCATCACACTCCTGACTTGTGCCTTGTGGATGGTGGAAAGGCTTTGGAGAGTCAGGAGGTGAATCGCTCGCCGCAGAATACCCAGCCTCTGACCTGCTCTTGTAGCCACAGTATTTATATGGCTGGTCCAGTTAAGTTTCTGGTCAATGGTGACCCCCCAGGATGTTGATGGTGGGGGATTCGGCGATGGTAATGCTGTTGAATGTCAAGGGGAGGTGGTTGGACTATCTCTTGTTGGAGATGGTCATTGCCTGGCACTTGTCTGGCGCGAATGTTACTTGCCACTTATGAGCCCAAGCCTGGATGTTGTCCAGGTCTTGCTGCATGCGGGCTCGGACTGGTTCATTATCTGAGGGGTTGCGAATGGAACTGAACGCTGTGCAATCATCTGGGAACGTCCCCATTTCTGACCTTATGATGGAGGGAAAGTCATTGATGAAGCAACTGAAGATGGTTGGGCCTAGGACACTGCCTTGAGTAACTCCTGCAGCAATGTCCTGGGGCTGAGATGATTGGCCTCCAACAACCACTACCATCTTCCTTTGTGCTAGGTATGACTCTAGCCACTGGAGAGTTTTCCCCCTGATTCCCATTGATTTCAATTTTACTAGGGCTCTTTGGTGCCACACTCGGTCAAATGCTGTCTTGATGTCAAGGGCAGTCACTCTCACCTCACTTCTGGAATTCAGCTCTTTTGTCCATGTTTGGACCCAGGCTGTAATGAGGTCTGGAGCCGAGTGGTCCTGGTGGAACCCAAACTGAGCATCGGTGAGCAGGTTATTGGTGAGTAAGTGCCGCTTGATAGCACTGTCGACGACACCTTCCATCACTTTGCTGATGACTGAGTAGACTGATGGGGCGGTAATTGGCCGGATTGGTTTTGTCCTGCTTTTTGTGGACAGGACATACCTGGGCAATTCACTGTCCACAGTCACTCGGTAAGAATGGTCACTCACCGTCCGAGGTCACATGGTAAGAATGGTCACTCACCGTCCGAGGTCACATGGTAAGAATGGTCACTCACTGTCCGAGGTCACATGATAAGAATGGTCACTCGGGCAAGCTACTGGGCAGTACCCCACCCTTGTGAATCAAGAATCAGAGCCCTTAGGAACAGGGAGAAAATTAGAGGAAAAGATTTTACCTTTAAAGGCATTTAACACATTCTGTTATTCTTCTCTAACCTTTGTTGCTTGGATTACCTATGGGATAAGGACACTTTCAGAAACAATTCTGGCAACATTTAAGTGCTGACAGCATGGTTGTTATATTACAATTTTTGGCAACAAAAATAATTGACAGGTATCTTTGAACAGATGTTTTTGTGATAAGGGGACAGTTGTAAGGTCTCTCTGCAAAGCTGCAACAGCTGGAAAGGAGTAAATGATCAGCTCACTGTTGTTGTGTGGAGGCGTTGATGGTCAGTCAGTATGCTGAAGTTAATAAATCCCCTCCCACAGACTGTACATATGAACAGTCTGTCCCCAGTGTGAAGACACAGATGCTGTTCCAGCTCACTAGAGTTCCTAAATCCTTTTCCACATGCAGTACATTTAAAGAGTCTATCAGCCATGTGAATGCGATGATGTCTATTCAGGTCACTGGACTGAGTAAATCCTTTTCCACATACAATACATTTGAAGGGTCTCTCTTCAGTGTGAATCCGTTGATGTACAGTCAGATCACTGGACTGAGTAAATCCCTTGCCACATACAGTGCATTTATAAGGTCTCTCTCCAGTGTGAATACGCTGATGTACAGTCAGATCACTGTTCTGGATGAATCCTTTTCCACACACTGTACATTTAAATGGTCTCTCTCCAGTATGAATTCGCTGATGTTTCACTAAGTCAGAGGACTGGTTAAATGCCATCTCACACACAGAACATTTATAGGGCCTTTCTTCAGTATGAGTACGTCGATGGGTTGCAAGATTCGATATAGTCTTGAAGTCCTTCCCACACAAGGTACATTTATAGGGTCTCTCTCCAGTGTGGATGCGTTGATGGTCTGTTAGACTACTAGAGGTAATGAATCCTTTACCACATATTGTACATTTATAGGGTCTCTCCCCAGAGTGAATGTGCTGATGCCGTGTAAGGCTGCTGGTGTTCAGGAATCCCTTTTCACAAACCGAACATTTATAGGGTCTCTCTCCAGTGTGAATGTGCTCGTGTTCTGTCAAGAGGCTGGAATTAATAAATCCCTTTGCGCACATAGTGCATTTATAGGGTCTCTCTCCAGTATGGATCCGCTGGTGTGTTTTGAGGTGAGTGATTTGACTGAAGCTCTTGCCACATATACAACATTCAAAGGGTCTTTCTCCGGTGTGGATACGCTGGTGCTTTTCCAGCTGGGAAGGGAAACAGAAGCTCATTCCACATGTGGAGCAGGTGTATCGCTCTTCTCTCCCACGCATAGCATCAGTTCCCCACACCTCTGAGGACACAGAAACATATTCAGGGAGGTCTTCTTTATAGCAAACAGTTTGATTTGACATTTCCATTTTGATTCCTCTTGCTTCCTGCAATCAAATTATCTATGAGAAACCTAATGATAAAAGATGACATTCTTCAATAAACATCACCTGCTTGTGAATCTTTACAATTTAGTGACATTTACTGATGTCACATTTCAATAATGTATTGGTAGGGATCAGTTCACAGGTTAGGTTGGGAAATTATGGAAACTAATGAGTCGAGTTCTGAAACAGGATTTTTTTTCTTCCCTAAATTTTTATGTTTTTATTGCGATTTGGAGTTAAAGTTTGATTACATGACATTTTTCCCCCAATAGACTATTTCAGCTTGACTCTGTTCATAGTACTGTAATCTTTGAGTCAATCACCACTCCAACTCGAGCATAATCTGGGCTGACATTCCAGTGCAGTACTGAGGGAGCGTTGCACTGTCGGAGGATCAGTAGTGAGAGTGCGCTGCACTGTCGGAGGATCAGTAGTGAGAGAGTGCTGCATTGTCGGAGGATCAGTAGTAAGAGTGCGCTGCACTGTCGGAGGATCAGTGCTGAGAGAGTGCTGCACTGTCGGAGGATCAGTAGTGAGAGAGTGCTGCACTGTCGGAGGGGCAGTACTGAGAGAGTGCTGCACTGTCGGAGGGGCAGTACTGAGAGTGCTGCATTGTCGGAGGATCAGTACTGAGAGAGTGCTGCATTGTCGGAGGATCAGTACTGAGAGAGTGCTGCATTGTCGGAGGATCAGTAGTGAGAGAGTGCTGCACTGTCGGAGGGGCAGTACTGAGAGAGTGCTGCATTGTCGGAGGGGCAGTACTGAGAGAGTGCTGCACTGTCGGAGGGGCAGTACTGAGAGAGTGCTGCACTGTCGGAGGGGCAGTACTGAGAGAGTGCTGCATTGTCGGAGGGGCAGTACTGAGAGAGTGCTGCATTGTCGGAGGATCAGTGCTGAGAGAGTGCTGCATTGTCGGAGGGGCAGTACTGAGAGAGTGCTGCATTGTCGGAGGGGCAGTACTGAGAGAGTGCTGCATTGTCGGAGGGGCAGTACTGAGAGAGTGCTGCATTGTCGGAGGATCAGTACTGAGAGAGTGCTGCATTGTCGGAGCTGCCATTCTTCAGATGAGACATAAAACTAAGGCCCAGCCTGTTTTGCTGGTTCAAGTGGACATCAAGCATCCCATGTCACTATGAATAGTAGGGAGTTCTCCCAGTGAGCTGGCAGCTTTTCTCCCTCAACCAACTGCAAAAAAACAGATTAACTGCTCATTCATCTCATTGCTGTTTGTTCAAACCTGGTGTACAAACCGTGTTTGCCTACAATACAAATAACTACCCTTCAAAGGAATGCATTGTATGTGAAAGGCTTGGAAACATTTTGGAGAGATGTGATAAAGTGTCTACATATATTTAAGTCTTTCTTCTGTGTATGAAAAAAAAATGCAGAAATTGTGAATGGAAATAGCAACACTTTTTAGAAAGATCTTAGGAGAAAAGAGAATCATTAAGGAACAGGTGCAGCCACTCAAAATGAGCATAGTGATGTTATTATGGTAAATAAGGAAATGCTAGAGTTGTTTAATGAATACTTTGCTTTGGTATTTATAGGCACATGAAGGAAGTCCACAAAGGGTTATGAATGAGGAAGTATCAATGGAATTAATAGATATATGCATTCATGAGGAAATGCTTTCTAAGGGGCTGAGAGCACTAAAAATTAATCTAAGTATCCAGAACACTGAAGGAGATTAGTTAGGAGATGGTGGAAGGCTGAACCATGATTTTTCAAAATTTATTAGCAAAACTCAAAGCACTGGAGAGTGGCAAACATTACAACTCTGTTCAAAATGGGACATCCTGGGATGAGGAGGTTATCTTATGAGGAAGTGTGATGGAATAGTCTCCACTTGCCTGGATGAGTGCAGCTCCAACAACACTCAAGAAGCTCGACACCATCCAGGACAAAGCAGCCCGCTTGATTGGCATCCCATCCACCACCCTAAACATTCACTCCCTTCACCACTGGCGCACTGTGGCTGCAGTGTGTACCATCCACAGGATGCACTGCAGCAACGCGCCAAGGCTTCTTCGACAGCACCTCCCAAACCCGCGACCTCTACCACCTAAAAGAGCCCATGGAATCCAGGGTGCCTTGGCACTTTGGATACAAAACTGGCTTAGTGGCAGAAGGCAGAGGGTGATGGTCGAAGGTTGTTTTTGTGACTGGAAGCCTGTGGCCAGTGGGGTACCACAGGGATCGGTGCTGGGTCCCTTGCTGTTTGTGGTCTACATTAATGACTTGGATATGAATGTAAAAGGTATGATCAGTAAGTTCGCTGATGATACAAAGATTGGTAGGGTGGTAAATAGTGAGGAGGATAGCCTCAGTCTGCAGGACGATATAGATGGGTTGGTCAGATGGGCGGAACAGTGGCAAATGGAATTTAACCCGGAAAAGTGCGAGGTGATGCACTTTGGAGGGACTAACAAGGCAAGGGAATACACAATGAATGGGAGGACCCTAGGCAAGACAGAGGGTCAGAGGGATCTTGGTGTGCAAGTTCACAGATCCCTGAAGGCGGCGGAACAGGTAGATAAGGTGGTAAAGAAGGCATATGGGATACTTGCCTTTATTAGCCGAGGCATAGAATATAAGAGCAAGGAGGTTATGATGGAGCTGTATAAAACACTGGTTAGGCCACAGCTGGAGTACTGTGTGCAGTTCTGGTCGCCACACTACAGGAAGGATGTGATCGCTTTGGAGAGGGTGCAGAGGAGATTCACCAGGATGTTCCCAGGGCTGGAGCGCTTCAGCTATGAAGAGAGACTGGGAAGATTGGGTTTGTTTTCCTTGGAGCAGAGGAGGCTGAGGGGGGACATGATTGAGGTGTACAAAATTATGAGGGGCACAGATAGGATGGATACTAAGGAGCTTTTTCCCTTCATTGAGGGTTCTATAACAAGGGGACATAGATTCAAGGTAAAAGGCGGGAGGTTTAGAGGGGATTTGAGAAAGAACTTTTTCACCCAGAGGGTGGTTGGAGTCTGGAACTCACTGCCTGAAAGGGTTGTGGAGGCAGGAACCCTCACAACATTCAAGAAGCATTTGGATGAGCACTTGAAATGCCATAGCATACAAGGCTACGGACCAAATGCTGGAATATGGGATTAGAGTAGACAGGGCTGATGGCCGGCGCGGACACGATGGGCCGAAGGGCCTCTATCCGTGCTGTATGACTCTATGACTCTCTATGACTCTAAAAGGACAAGGGCAGCAGGCACATGGGAACAACACCACCTGCACGTTCCCCTCCAAGTCACACACCATCCTGACTTGGAAGTATATCGCCGTTCCTTCATCGTCGCTGGGTCAAAATCCTGGAACTCACTTCCTAACAGCACTGTGGGAGAACCTTCACCTCACGGACTGCAGGGGTTCAAGAAGGCAGCTCACCACCACCTTCTCAAGGGCAATTAGGGATGGGCAATAAATGCTGGCCTCACCAGCGACGCCCACATCCCATGAACCATTAAAAAAAAGGTTGGATAAGTTGGGCCTGTATACACTGGAGTTTAGAAGAACAAGAGGTGATCTTATTGAAACATATAAGATCCTGAGGGGACTTGAAGGGGTAGATGATGAGGGGATGTTTCCCCTCATGGGAGCGACGAGAACTAGGGGGCACAGTTTAAAAATAAGGGGTCTCGCATTCAAGACGGAGATGAGGAGAAATTTTTTCTCTCAGAGGGTCGTGAGTCTGTGGAACTCCCTTCCCCAGAGAGCGGTGGAGGCAGGGTCACTGAATATTTTTAAGGCCGAGGTAGATAGATTCCTGATTGACAAGAGAGTCAAAGGTTATAGTAGGTAGACAGGAAAGTAGGGTTGAGGTCAGATCAGCCATGATCTTATCAAATGGCAGAGCAGGCTCGAGGGGCCAAATGGTCTACTCCTGCTCTTAATTTGTATGTTCGTATAGGACACATCAAGCAACGAATGCATGCTTAGGGTTACATCAACTTGCATTGATACAGCGCCTCTAACGTAGAAAAATGTCCCACGGCACTTCACAGAAGTGTAATCAGACAAAAATTGACGCCAAGCCAGAGGAGAGATATTAGGGGCGAGGTGAAAAGGTGGGTTTTCGGAGTCTTAAAGGAGAGAGAGAGAAAGGCAGAGAGGTTTAGGGAGGGAATTCCAGAGTTTAAGGCCTCGACGGCTGAAGGCATGGCTGCCAATGGTGGGGTGAAGCGAGTGCAGGATGCACAAGAGGCCAGATTTGAAAGAATGCAGTGTTTGCGGAGGGTTGTAGCACTTGAAGAGGTTAGAGAGATAGGAAGGGGGAAGGCCATTATTGGATTTAAACACAAGGATGATCATCTTGAATTTGTGATACTGAGAAATTAGTATTTGTAAAAAAAAAGTACTAGAGAAATTAATGGGACTGAAAGTCGATAAATCCCAAGGACCTGATGATCTACATCACAGGTTTTTGAAAGAGGTGGCTATAGAGATAGTGAATGCATTAGTTGTCATCTTCCCAAATTCTATAGATTCTGGAAAGGTTCCTGCAGATTGGAGGATAGAAAATGTAACCCCACTATTTAAGAAAGGAGGGAGAGAGAAAACAGGGAACTACAGACCTGTTAGCCTGACATTAGTAGTCGGGAAAATGCTAGAATCTATTATAAAGGATGTGATAACAGGACACTTAAAAATTAATAATAGGATTTGGCAGAGTCAACATGGATTTATGAAAGGGAAATCATGTTTGACAAACCTATTGGAGTTCTTTGAGGATGTAACTAGTAGAATAGATAAGGGGGAACCAGTGGATGTGGTGCATTTGGATTTTCAGAAGGCTTTTGATAAGGTCCCACACAGGAGGTTGGTGAACAAAGTTAGAGCACATGGAATTGGGGGGAATATACTGGCATGGATTGAGAATTGGTTAACAGACAGGAAACAGAGAGTAGGAATAAATGGGTCTTTTTCAGGTTGGCAGACTGTGACTAGTGGGGTACCGCAGCGATCGGTGCTTGGGCCCAGCTATTCACAATCTATATCAATGATTTGGATGAGGGGACCAAATGTAATATTTCCAAGTTTGCTGATGACACAAAGCTAGGTGGGAACGTGAGTTGTGAGGAGGATGCAGAGAGGCCTAAAGGGAATATAGAAGCTAAGTGAGTGAGCGAGAACATGGTAAATGGAATATAATGTGGAAAAATGTGAAGTTATCCACTTTGGTAGGAAAAACAGAAATGCAGAGTATTTTTTAAATGGTGAGAGATTGGGAAATGTTGATGTTCAAAGGGACCTGGGTGTCCTTGTACATGAGTCACTGAAAGCAAACATGCAGGTGCAGCGAGCAATTAGGAAGGCAAATGGTATGTTGGCCTTTATTACAAGAGGATTTGAGTACAGGAGTGAAGATGTCTTACTGAAATTATACAGGGCCTTGGTGAGACTGCACCTGGAGTATTGTGTACAATTTTGGTCTCCTTACCTAAGAAAGGATATACTTGCCATAGAGGGAGTGCAACGAAGGTCCACCAGACTGATTCCTGGGATGGCGGGATTGTCATGAGGAGAGATTGAGTAGACTAGGCCTGTATTCTCTAGAGTTTAGAAGAATGAGAGGTGATCTCATTGAAACACACAAAAGTCTTACAGGGCTCGACAGGATAGATGCAGTGAGGATGTTTCCCTGGGCTGGGGAGTCTAGAACCAGGGGTCACAGTCTCAGAATAAGGGGTAGGCCATTTAGGACTGAGATGAGAAATTTCTTCACTCAGAGGGTGGTGAATCTTTGGAATTCTCTACCCCAGAGGGCTGTGGAGGCTCAGTCATTGAGTACATTCGAAACAGAGATTGATAGATTTCTAGATATTAAAGGCATCAAAGGATATGGGGACAGTGCAGGAAAATGGTGTTGAGGTAGATCAGCCATGATCTTGTTGAATGGCGGAGCAGCTGGTGAGGCCGGATGGCCTAATCCTATTTCTTATGTTCTTATGAGGGACCAGGAGCCCTCGTAGGTCAGTGAGCATGGGGTGATGGGTGAGTGAGACTTGTTGCGAGATAGGATACGGGCAGCAGTTTTGGATGAGGTCAAGTTTATGGAGGGTGCAGGATGAGAGACCAATCAGGAGAGCATTGGAATAGTCGAATCTTGAGGTGACAATGGCATGGATGAAGGTTTCAGCAACAGATGGGCTGAGGCAGGGGCGGAGATGACGATGTTATGGAGGAGGAAGTAGGCAGTTTTTGTGATGGAGCGGATATGTGGTCGGAAGCTCAGCTCGGGGTCAAATAGAACGTCGAGGTTGCAAATAGTTGAGTTTTTTTTATTCATTCATGGGATGTGGGAGTCGCTGGCAAGACCAGCATTTATTGCCCATTCCTAATTGCCCCTGAGAAGGTGGTGGTGAGCTGCCTTCTTGAACCACTGCAGTCCGTGTGGTGAAGGTACTCCCACAGTGCTGTTAGGTAGGGAGTTCCAGGATTTTGACCCAGTGACGATGAACTGCAACTTGAGACAGTGACTGGGGAGAAGAATGGAATCGGTGGTGATGGTATGGAGTTTAGGGAGGGAGCTGAAGACGATGACTTTGATTTCCCTATGTTCAACTGGAGAAAATTACGGCTCATCCAGGACTGGATGTCGGCCAAGCAGTCTGCCACCACAGACACAGTGGAGGATCGAGAGGTAGGGCTGGGTCTCGTCAGCGTACATATGAAAGCTGATCCCATATCCTTGGATGATGTCACCAAGGGCCAGCATGTAGAGGAAGAGGGCAAGGACAGATCCTTAGGGGACTCTACATATGGTGCAGGGACAAAATTTGTGCTCTACGGATTAAAACTCCAAACAGAGATTAAAAAGAAAAAGCATGAACGCTGGAAATCAGAGAGAGAGAAAATGTGAAAATGCAGAACTCAATTAGCATCTGAAGAGGTTAATGTTTCGGGTGTCATCCTTTATGGGTGGATAGCACGTTCAGTGAGGTGGTCACACCGCAGGTAAAGATTACGCAGTCAGAAAGGAAATGGGTGACAGCCAGGCAGAGTAAAAGGACTAGGCAAGTACAGCAGGAGTCCCTGGGGCCATCTCCCTCTCAAACAGATATATCGCTTTGGATACTGTTGGGGGAGATGGCTTATCAGGGGAAAGCAGCAAGAGCCAAATTCATGGCACCACGGGTGGCTCTGCTGCACAGGAGGGGAGGAAGAGGAGTGGCAGGGCTACATTGATAGGGGATTCAATTGTAAGGTGAACAGATAGGCGTTTCTGCGGCTGCAAACGTGACCCCAGGATGGTATGTTGCCTCCCTGGTGCTAGGGTCGAGGCAGTCACGGAGCGGCTGCAGGGCATTCTGGAGGGGGAGGGTGAACAGCCAGTAGTAGTGGTCCATACCGGTACCAACATAGGTTAAAAAAAAAGGGATGAGGTCCTGCAAGGTGAATTTAAGGAGTTAGGAGATAAATTAAAAAGCAGGACCTCAAAGGTAGTGATCTCAGGATTACTACTAGTGCCACGTTAATGGTAGGGCGTTGGGGAGAGTTATAGAACAAAGAGATCTAGGAGTACAGGTTCATAGCTCCTTGAAAGTTGAGTCACAGGTGGATAGGGTGGTGAAGAAGGCATTCAGCATGCTTGGTTTCATTGATCAGAACATTGAATGCAGGAGTTGGGATGTCTTGTTGAAGTTGTACAGGGCATTGGTGAGGCCACACTTGGAGTACTGTGTACAGTTCTGGTCACCCTATTATAGAAAGGATATTATTAAACTAGAAAGAGTGCAGAAAAGATTTACTAGGATGCTACCGGGACTTGATGGTTTGACTTACAGGGAGAGGTTAGACACACTGGGACTTTTTTCCCTGGAGAGTAGGAGGTTAAGGGGTGATCTTATAGAAGTCTATAAAATAATGAGGGGCATAGATAAGGTCGATAGTCAAAATCTTTTCCCAAAGGTAGGGGAGTCTATAACGAGGGGGCACAGATTTAAGGTGAGAGGGGAGAGATACAAAAGGGTCCAGAGGGGCAATTTTTTCACTCAAAGGGTGGTGAGTGTCTGGAACGAGCTGCCAGAGGCAGTAGTAGAGGCGGGTACAATTTTGTCTTTTAAAAAGCATTTGGACAGTTACATGGGTAAGATGGGTATCGAGGGATATGGGCCAAGTGCAGGCAATTGGGACTAGCTTAGTGGTATAAACTGGGCGACATGGACATGTTGGGCCGAAGGGCCTGTTTCCATGTTGTAACTTCTATGATTCTATAACAGGAGAATAGACTGGATGAATGCGTGGCTGCAGGGATGGTGTAGGAGGGAGGGATTTAGATTCCTGGTACATTGGGACCGGTTCTGGGAAAGGTGGGACCTGTACAAGCGGGACGGGTTACACCCGAGCAGGACCAGGACCGATGTCGTCGCAGGAGTGTTTGCTCGTGCTGTTGGGGAACTAGAATGGCAGGGGGATGGGAACCTGAGCAGGGAGACAGAGGAGGGGGAAACAAGGATAGAAACAAAAGACAGAAAGGGAAGAAACAATAGTGGAAGGCAGAGAAAACAAGGGCGAAAAACAAATAGGGCCATAGTGCAAAATAAAATTAAGATGACTAGCAATCTTAAAAAGACAAGGCATTGTGTCTTAATGCGCGGAGCATTCGCAATAAGCAAGATGAATTAACAGCACAGATAGATATTAACGGTTATGATATAGTTGCGATTACGGAGACATGGCTGCAGGGTGACCAAGGCTGAGAACTGAACATCCAGGGGTATTCAATATTTAGGAAGGACAGGCAAAAAGGGAAAGGAGGTGGGGTAGCGTTGTTAGTAAAGGAGGAAATCAACGTTGGTGGGGGTTGTCTATAGGCCCCCCAAACAGTAGTGGAGATGTAGATGTATTAAATAGGGAATTAGAGACACATGCAAGAAGGGTACAACTATAATCATGGGTGACTTTAATCTACATATAGATTAGTCAAACCAAACTAGCAATAATACTGTGGGGGAGGAATTCCTGGAGTGTGTCGTGGTTTTCTAGACCAATACGTTGAGGAACCAACTAGAGAACAGGCGATCCGAGACTGGGTATTGTGCAATGAGAAAAGATTAATTAACAATCTTGTTGTGCCGCGTCCCTTAGGGAACAGCGACCATAACATGATAGAATTCCTCATTAAGATGGAGAGTGAAGTAGTTGAATCCGAAACTAGGGTCCTGAATCTAAATAAAGGAAATTACGAAAGTATGAGGTGCGAGTTGCCTATGATAGATTGGGGAACTTTACTAAAAGGGATGACGGTGGATAGGCAATGGCTAATATTTAAAGAACGTGTGCAGGAATTACAACAATTATTCATTCCTGTCTGGCACAAAAATAAAACAGGAAAGGTGGCTCAACTGTAGCTTACAAAAGAAATTAGGGATAGTATTAGATCCAAAGAGGAGACATATAAAATTGCCAGAAAAAGCAGCACGCCTGAGGATTGGGAGCAGTTCAGAATTCAGCAAAGGAGGACAAAGAGATTGATTAAGAGGGGAAAAATAGAGTATGAGAGTAAACTAGCACGGAACATAAACACTGACTATAAAAGCTTCTATAAATATGTCAAGAGAAAAAGATTGGTGAAGACAAATGTAGATCCCTTGCAGTCAGAAATAGGGGAAATTATAATGGGGAACAAAGAAATGGCAGAACAATTAAACACATACTTTGGTTCTGTCTTCACAAAGGAGGACACAAATAACCTGCCAGAAATGTCAGGGAACCAAGGGTCTAGTGAGAGGCAGGAACTGAAGGAAACCAGTATTAGTAAAAAATAGTGCTAGGGAAATTAATGGGGCTAAAGGCTGACAAATCCCCAGGGCCTGATAATCTACATCCCAGAGTACTAAAGGAAGTGGCCCTGGAAATAGTGGATGCATTGGTGATCATCTTCCAAAATTCTATAGACTCTGGAACAGTTCCTACAGATTGGAGGGTGGCAAATGTAACCCCACTATTTAAAAAAGGAGGGAGAAAAAACAGGGAATTACAGACCAGTTAGCCTAACATCAGTAGTGGGGAAAATGCTAGAGTCTATTATAAAAGATGTGATAACAGAACACTTGGAGGGCATTAACGCGATTGGACAAAGTCAGCATGGGTTTATGAAAGGGAAATCATGCTTAACAAATCTACTGGAGTTTTTTGAGGATGTAACTAGTATAGACAGGGGAGAACCAGTGGATGTGGTGTATTTGGATTTTCAGAAGGCTACATCATTAAATAAATTTAAAACAGAAATAGACAGTTTCCTAGAAGTAAAGGGAATTAGGGGTTACGGGGAGCGGGCAGGAAATTGGACATGAATTTAGATTTGAGGTTAGGATCAGATCAGCCATGATCTTATTGAATGGCGGAGCAGGCTCGAGGGGCCGATTGGCCTACTCCTGCTCCTATTTCTTATATTCTTATCTTTTGATAAGGTCCCACACAAGAGGTTAGTGTGCAAAATTAAAGCACATGGGATTGGGGGGAATATACCGGCATGGATTGAGAATTGGTTGACAGACAGGAAACAGAGAGTAGGAATAAATGGGTCTTTTTCCGGGTGGCAGGCAGTGACTAGTGGGGTACCGCAGCGATCAGTGCTTGGGCCCCAGCTATTCACAATATATATCAATAATTTGGATGAGCGAACTAAATGTAACATTTCCAAGTTTGCAGACGACACAAAGCTGGGGTGGAATGTGAGCTGTGAGGAGGATGCAAAGAGGCTCCAATGTGATTTAGACAAGTTGGGTGAGTGGGCAAGAACATGGCAGATGCAGTATAACGTGGATAAATGTGAGGTTATCCACTTTGGTTGTAAAAACAGAAAGGCAGATTATTATCTGAATGGTGATAGATTGGGAAAAGGGGAGGTCCTTGTACACCAGTCGCTGAAAGTGAGCATTCAGGTGCAACAAGCAGTTAGGAAGGCGAATGGTATGTAGGCCTTCATTGCAAGAGGATTTGAGTACAGGAGCAGGGATGTCTTATTGCAGTTGTACAGGGCCTTGTTGAGACCACATCTGGAGTATTGTGTGCAGTTTTGGTCTCCTTATCTGAGGAAGGATGTCCTTGCCATGGAGGGAGTGCAACGAAGGTTTACCAGACTGATTCCTGGGATGGCAGGACTGACGTATGAGGAGAGATTGGGTCGACTCGGCCTGTATTCACTAGAGTTTAGAAGAATGAGAGGTGATCTCATCGAAACATATAAAATTCTAATAGGACTAGACAGACCAGATGCAGGGAGGATGTTCCCGATGGCTGGGGAGTCCAGAACCAGGGGTCACAGTCTCAGGATACGGGGTATGCCATTTAGAACCGAGATGAGGAGAAATTTCTTCACTCGGAGGGTGGTGAACCTGTGGAATTCTCTATCACAGAAGGCAGTGGAGGCCAAGTCATTAAATATATTCAAGAAGGAGATAGATATATTTCTTAATGTTAAAGGGATCAAGGGATATGGGGAAAAGGCAGGAACAGGGTACTGAGTTAGACGATCAGCCCTGATCATTTTGAATGGCGGAGCAGGCCCGAAGGGCCGAATGGCCTGCTCCCGCTCCTGTTGTCTGTGTTGAGACTGCTGCTCGTTCCTCCACCTGGATGGACTCACTGGCCGACTGTGTATTTTCTCTTTATTTAAAACACCAGTCGTCACCACAAAGTCACACAAATCAAACAAGAAGAATTATTGGACTGTCCGGGGGCGGGGCGGGGAATAATCACAACCGGGAGAAAAGGCTTCACATTCCGTCAACCCCGATCCCCGAGCACAACCGTCAACCCCAGGGCTACAGGCAGGCAATCCAAGCACGAACAACCCAGGCCTCAAAGCCCAGGTAACTCAAGCTTCCCATTCACCCAGAACAGGCCCGGATCCCCGCTCTCTCTTACCGGGACAGGCCCGGATCCCCGCTCTCTCTTACCGGGACAGGCCCGGATCCCCGCTCTCTCTTACCGGGACAGGCCCGGATCCCCGCTCTCTCTTACCGGGACAGGCCCGGATCCCCGCTCTCTCTTACCGGGACAGGAACCACCCGCTTCAACTCCTGTGATGGCGATTAGCGGCAGCGTGCCATGGCACACTGCGCATGCGCTTGATCACCATCGCTGCTATAGGACGGATTCAGTCGCGCTATGGTCTCTGGGTAAGGAGGGTCGCCATTGACACCTTGCGCAAAAAGAAAAGAAAGGACGTGCATTTATATCGCGCCTTTCACGATCTCAGGATGTCATAAATCTCTTCACAGCAAATTAAATACTTTTAAAGTGGACAGATTCACCTACCTGAGAAGAAAAAAATATATACCCAACGCCTCAACTCTCTCTCCCTCGTTCACCCCCCCACCCACCACCACCGTTCCTCAACAACGCACCCTGTCTAGAGAAATCCATATCGATACAAAAGCAGATTCGCCGAAGCTTTTGGCAAACTCGATGAGCACCTTTGGGAGAAGCATTTTTGCTAAAGCTTTCAGTTTGCTAGGAAACAATTTCTTGCAGTCTTTGCATTGGTTGCTGCATTGCAAGTTTTAGCTAACAATGTTCTGTCTTCACAAAAGAGGATGCATTTAATGTCAGGGGGGGTGGAGTAGTAGCGATATTAGATAGGATAAGAAAGGAGGTGCTAAATACGTTGGCATCGCTCAAAGTTAACAAGTCACCCAATCCAGATGGGATGTATCCTAGGTTGCTGAGAGACTAGGGTGGAGATAGCAGAAGCTCTGACCACAATTTTTCAATCCTCCTTGGATATGAGAGTGGTGCCAGAGGACTGGAGGGTTGCAAATGTTACACCCCTGTTCAAAAAAGGGGAGAAGGATAAACCTGATAACTACAGGCCAGTCAGTGGTGGGAAAACTACTAGAAACCATTGTCAAGGTAAAATTAATTCTCACTTGGGGAAGCATAGGTTAATAAGGGACAGTTCTTTCATAATAGTGAGGGTTGATGAAGGTAGTGCAGTAGATGTATATATGGATTTTCAAAAGACATTTGATAAAGTACCGCATAACAGACTTATTTGGAAAATAGAGGTAAATAGAGGTATTAAAGGGACAGTGATAACTTGGGTAGATAGGGATAGAACACAGAGAGCAGTGGTGAACAGATGTTTTTCTGACTGGAGAGAAGCGTGCAGTGGGTTCCCCCAGGAGTCGGTATTAGGACCATTACTTTTCTTGTTATATATAAATGATCTAGACTCAGGTATAGGTGAGAATCCCTACGTGGTCAGTTTTCGGTAAAATATTAAGATGCCTACGTGGCAAAGAAGCAGAATGCAAAATGGTTAGAAAGGGTTAATTAGTTAGTAACTGAGATTGGTACAGGTGGCCTGGCCTCCTGCTGGGCCATATGTTTGCGTAGTCAGCAGGTTTGCATTGTCTTATCAATGTAGAGTCTTTGATGTGATTCAAGGACTGGTCTGAATGTCTCCATGTTTATGATGTGGAGATGCCGGTGATGGACTGGGGTTGACAATTGTAAACAATTTTACAACACCAAGTTATAGTCCAGCAATTTTATTTTAAATTCACTGTTTATGGAAGATCAATATAGGTAACGAGCTTAGCCAAAGTTGAAAGACATTCCAAGTTGGGAGATAAGGAACAGAAGGAACAGGAAAGAACATTCCAGGTTGGAAGGTGAGGAAGTATCCCCTTTGATGTCTAACAGCAGCATGATCAGCACATGGACGATTTATGATTGGCCGGCAATAATGTAACCTCGCATGGCAACCTATGCCCGGCTTATGATTGGTGTTGACCCTCGTTAAGTATGTTCCAACCCCTATTCATCTGTATAAAAACGTGTGGATTTCTGTATGTTTCTTGTTCTTGCTCTGCCAGCATAGAGGGACTCTATCAGGAGTCCAAATCAATGCTGCAGACTAAGAACCCTGCTATTAAAGTTGTGATGAACTTTAAAATGTATTCGACTTCAGTTTTTACTGAACCAGACTGAGGGGAAAGAATCCGGATCGTCATAGGGAGTACAATTTCAAAGTTTACAGACAACAGGTAGGAACAATAGAAAAGCAGAATATTTTTTAAATGATGAGAAACTATTAATTGTCGGTGTTCAGAGAGATCTGGGTGTCCTCGTACAAAAAACACAAAGTTATCATGCAGGTATAACAAGCAATTAAGAAGGCAAATGGCATATTGGCCTTTATTGCAAGGGGGTTACGAACATATGAATTAAGAGCAGGAGTAGGCCATTCGGCCCCTCGAGCCTGCTCTGCCATTTGATAAGATCATGGCTGATCTGATTGTGACCTCAGCCCTACTTTCCCGTCTACTCAAGAATCTATCTAACTCAGCCTTCAAAATATTCATGATGTGGAGATGCCGGTGATGGACTGGGGTTGACAAATGTAAGGAATCTTACAACACCAGGTTATAGTCCAACAGTTTTATTTGAAAATCACAAGCTTTCGGAGGCTTTCTCCTTCATCAGATGAAGTGTGGGATTCCTTGAAGGTTACCGCATTTATAGTCAGAGAACAATACCTGGTGATTACAGATAATCTTTCCCAACTGCCCGTTGTCAAGGCAATCAAAGTGTTCAGACAGAGAGATGTTACATACAGGACCACCGAATATACAAACGGCTAGAACAAAAGACCGAGAGAGAGAGAGAAACATCCGAAAGGAAGAGAAAGACAGAGAATGACCCGTTGTATTAAAAACAGATAACTTTTTTTCGCTGGTGGGGTTACGTGTAGCGTGACATGAACCCAAGATCCCGGTTGAGGAGAAAGCCTCCGAAAGTTTGTGATTTTTAAATAAAACTGTTGGACTATAACCTGGTGTTGTAAGATTCCTTACATTTAAAAATATTCAATGACCCTGCCTCCACTGCTCTCTGGGGAAGGGAGTTCCACAGACTCACGACCCTCTGAGAGAAAAAATTTCTCCTCATTTCCGTCTTAAATGGGATATATATAAATGGGTTCAAGTAACAATTAGATGTGTTTCTCTAAAAAGATGGGGTTGTGGGGTATAGAGAGCAGGAAAGTGGGGTTGAGGGATATGGTGAGAAGGCGGTTGATAGGATTAGTCTACCAACAATGAATGGATACTTTGGGCCTTGTGCCCTTTCCCAGTTCCTATAACTCGGTTTCAAAAAATCTCAAACATCATCAGAGTTTAATCTTTGCGGAGGGTAGTTGCCCTGTGATGGTGGTGGTGTGCCTTCTTGAATCAGTTTTATAAAACTGAGTGGTTTGCTATGCCATTTCGGAGGGCAGTTAACAGTCAACCATGGTCTGGAATTGGAGTCACATATTGGCCAGACCAGGTAAGGATGGCAGGTTTCCTTTCCTAAAGGACATTAGTGAACCAGTTGTATTTTTACGACAATCTGACAGCTTCATGGTAACTTTTATTGATCCCAGCTTTTCTAAAACTGAATTCAAATTCTCAAACTGCCTTGATTTGAATTCTGGATTACTGGGCCAGTAACATAACCACTGCACTACCATATCCATGGGATTACCATGTTCTGGTCATTAGTTCTAAATGCTGCAAACTCTAGAAACGCTGTACATGCCGACTCTTCCCCTGTCATCTATATTTTGACAACGTTCTCTTTCATAGAATCATAGAAAGGTTACAGCACAGGAGGCCATTCGGCCCATCGAGTCCGTGCCAGCTCTCTGCAAGAGCAATCCAGCTAGTCCCATTCCCCTGCTCTTTCCCCGTAGCCCTGCAAATTTTTTCCCTTCAAGTGCTTATCCAGTTCCTTTTTGAAAGCCACGATTTGAATCTGCCTCCACCACCCCCTCAGGCAGTGCATTCCAGATCATAACCACTCGCTTTGTAAAAAAGTTTTTCCTCATGACTCCTTTGGTTCTTTTGCCAATCACCTTAAATCTATGTCCTCTGGTTCTTGACCCTTCCACCAATGGGAACAGTTTTTCTCTATCTACTCTGTCTAGACCCTTCACGATTTTGAATACCTCTATCAAATCTCCTCTCAACCTTCTCTGCTCTAAGGAGAACAACCTCAGCTTCTCCAGTCTAACCACGTGACTGAAGTCCCTCATCCCTGGAATCATTCTAGTAAATCTCTTCTGCACCCTCTCTAAGGCCTTCAGATCTTTCCTAAAGTGCGGTGCCCAGAATTGGACACAATACTCCAGTTGTGGCCGAACCAGTGTTTTATAAAGGTTCATCATAACCTCCTTGCTTTTGTACTCTATGCCTCTATTTATAAAGCCCAGGATCCCGTAGGCTTTCTTAACCGCTTTCTCAACCTGCCCTTTCACCTTCTATCAATCTGTTTTCCTTCTCCTTCTCTCTATTTCTCCCTATTCTGCTGGTCTCTCTGCACTGCTGTCTCTCCCTCCCTCTGACCTTCATCCTCTTCTACTCCTGTTTCTTTTCTCCTATTTTCGGCAGCACATGGCAGTTACCAAGTGATCAAGCTAGGCCCACAGGCCAGCATCTAGGAATGGAAGGGGATTAATCCACTCAGGGCTGCAGGCCTAGATTGGGGAGGGAGGGTAAAACGAGTGGTGCTGTGCAGGATAATGTAACTCATGTTAACAGCATGTAGAATAGAAAATATACAAAGCTTACATCCAAGAATGACACCCAGAAGTAGCAAGGAAGCTAACTGTGACACAGGAACTAAGTACGACACAAACGGGAAGACTCAAAACTTTTAATATATTATATAGATATTTTGGCAAAATTTACATAGGTTCAAGGAAACAACAGGCCTAAATATTTAACTTTACTCTTGGTGAAGACTCTATCCGTTGCATACACAGATTTCCACTAGGCAGAATCATATATAGCCTCCTAAAGACGTTTAAACCAGAGGCAAGATGAGGAAAACATTTTTTACACAGCGAGTTGTAATGATCTGGAATGCGCTGCCTGAAAGGGCGGTGGAAGCAGAATCAATAGTAACTTTCAAAAGGGAATTAGATAAATACTTAAAGGGGAAAAACTTGGAGAACTATGGGGAAAGAGCAGGGGAGTGGGACTAATTGGAAAGCTCTTTCAAAGAGCCAGCACAGGCACAATGGGTCGAATGGTTTCCTTTTGTGCTGTTTGATTCTATGTGGGCAGTGTTGGAAAGGGATGGTGCAGATTACAAACAGATCAATATCTGAACCTAATTAACTTCTTAAATCCAATAAAACCTGCATACAATGAAATAAGAACCTTTTTAGAAACTCGGTATTGTTAGACTAGGGAAGAGGGTGAGGTTTTCATTAAATCAAACAATAGCACATTCCAAGTCACTCTGTAATCCTAGAGAAGAGATTGGCAAATTATTAATTTCAAGCTGCAAGTACCCCATAGAAAAAGAAAGCAAGTCCCATCCAATGAGGACACACATCAACTTTCCTCTCTCTTCACTGCCTCATTATTGGGCTCTACGCCTTCTGCAGCCTGCTTACCGGCCACTGCCACTAGTGCCTGGCCTCCAGAAGCCCAATACGTAGCCTACAGTCTCGCCTTCTGCTTTCTCTCTGCTCTGTCTGCTGCCACCCCACAGTAGTGCAACTGGAATCAAGAACTCAGCAGAGAATTACAACTGTGCCTTGCCACTTTCCGATACAAACCGATACAGAGCTCTACCAGCTGTCAACACTACTACAAAGAAATCCACAGTCCCATCTTTACGTTTCAACGGCATTGGACACATTCACTAAATCTTCAACACACATCAAACTCTGTAATTAGCCTGAAGTTAATAAGCAAAATTAGGATACTGCTGAAGGACCAAATTCAGGCTGCACAAAGCTTCAGATTTGAGAGTCTGTAGCCTCTTCAAAGAGGAAAGATATTCAGAGTGTCCCTGCCATATGTGGACGGGAGTGGCTGTTGCTCATGACTCCAACTCCCCCACCTCTTCATCAGGACAACAATAATATTCTACAAAGCAGATCTGTCCATCTTCATTCCGGATCATGTATTGCAAGGAGAGAAATCCCCGGTTATCCGTGCGAATCGAAACTTTAGAGGACAGAGCCAAGGCTTTAGTAGATGGCTTCAGTAATGAGATTTTATACCTGATCAAAAGAGAAGAAGAATTTTTTTTGAATCACTTCACAATACACAATACCACATAATGACAGCCAATGCAGTAACAGACTGTGGTCCTTAGACAGGCAGCTCAATGTTAAACTCACCTATTGGACTGGGTCTGACTGCAGTGGAATGCCTCGATCATATCAGAGTCCTTTGGATAATCACAGTGTGTGCTCCCGGCATTTCCAAAAGTAGATAATCTAAAACAGTAAGGAACGGCGTTCATTAGCAGTTAATAAATAGCAGAATGGGTGAAACATCTGAAAGAAAACAAGAAACTATGATAAGGAGGGCAACTTGCCATCCCAGCCCCCTCCATGTCCAACTCCCCCTCCACGTTCAACTACTGCTCCATGTTCTAATGACACCTCTCCCATCCACAATCGGTCCCCATTTAAATCCCCAACCTACAGCCGACTCACCCCCCCCCCCCCCCCCCCACCCACCCCGCCATTTAAATCCCCAATCCCCAGGGGTCAGTACTAGGGCCATTATTTTTTTTGATATATATTAGTGACTTTGTCTTGGGTGTACAGGGCACAATTTCAAAATTTGCAGATGACACAAAACTTGGACGTGTCGTAAACAGTGAGGAGGATAGTGATAGACTTCAAGAGGATATAGACAGACTGGTGGAATGGGCGGACATGTGGCAGATGAAATTGCAGAGAAGTGCGAAGTGATACATTTTGGCAGGAAGAACGAGGAGAGGCAATATAAACTAAATGGTAAAATTCTAAAGGGGGTGCAAGAACAGAGACACCTGGGGGTACATGCGCACAAATCTTTGAAGGTGGCAAGGCAGGTTGAGAAAGCAGTTAAAAAAGCATACAGGATCCTAGGCTTTATAAATAGAGGCATAGAATATAAAAGCAAGGAAGTTGTGTTGAACCTTTATAAAACACTGGTTCAGCCACAACTGGAATATTGTGTCCAATTCTGGGCACCGCATTTTAGGAAGGATGTGAAGGCCTTAGAGTGGGTGCAGAAAAGATTTACTAGAATAGCTCCAGGGATGAGGAACCTCAGTTACGTGGAGAAGCTGGGGTTGTTCTCCTTACAGCAGAGAAGGTTAAGAGATTTCAAAGAAGTGTTCAAAATAATGAAGGGTTTAGATAAAGTAAATAAAGAGAAACTGTTCCCATTGGCGGAAGGGTTGAGAACCAGAGGACACAGATTTAAGGTGATTGGCAAAAGAGCCAAGGGCGACATGAGAAAAAACTTTTTTATGCAGCGAGTAATTATGATCTGGAATCCACTGCCTGAAATGGTGGTGGAAGCAGATTCAATTGTGGCTTTCAAAAAGGAATTGGATAAATATTTGAAGGGAAAAAATTTGCAGGGCTACGGGGAAAGAGCAGGGGAATGGGACTAACTGGATTTCTCTTACAAAGAGCCGGCATGGGCTCGATGGGCCAAAAGGCCTCCTTCTGTGCTGTAACCATTCTATGATTCTAACCTACAGCCAACTCAACCCCCCCTCCAACCCCCAATCTACATCTGACTCAACACCCCCCCCCTCCCATTTAAAGAGGCGGCGGCAGCAGCAGTGGGCCTGAGCGGTGGCAGTGGGCCTGAGCGGTGGCAGTGGGCCTGAGCGGTGGCAGTGGGCCTGAGCGGTGGCAGTGGGCCTGAGCGGGGGGGTCCGATAGGCGGAAGGGGACCCGAGCGGACGGAGAGGGTCCCCAGCGGACGGAGATTATTCATTGAAATCAAAAACAACAATATTTTAGATCTTGTCTTGTGTAATGAGACGGTGTTAATTAGTAATCCCATAGTAAAGGATCCTCTGGGGAAGACCATAAGAGAAAGGAGTAGGCCATTCAGCCCCTCGATCCTGCTCCGCCATTTAATGAGATCATGTCTGATCTGACTTTTACCTCAACTCCACTTTCCCGCCCTTTCCCCATATCCTTTGACTAAAGGAAGAGTGATCATAGTATGGTAAACTCAATGTGAGATTCTGAGAGTGACATACCTAAGTCTGAAACTAGAGTCTTAAACTTAAATAAAGCCATTAAACATAGGTATGAGGGGCGAGTTGACTAAGGTAGATTCGGAAATTAGATTAAAAGGTATGATGGTAGATATGCAATGGCAAACATTTAAAGAAATATTTCAAAATTCTCAACGTATATACATCTCATTGAGAAATAAAAACTCAACAGGAAAAGTGATCCATCCGTGGCTAACTAAAGAAGTTAAGGATAGTATTAGATTAAAAGAGGCTTGTAATGTTACCAAAAAGACTAGTAAGCCTGAGGTTTTGGAGAGTTTTAGAAACCAGCAAATGATGCCCAAAAAATTGATAAAGAAGGAGAAAATTGAATGAGAATAAACTAGCAAGAAATATAGAAGCTCTTACAATCTGCTTTTATAAGTATGAAAGAAGCAAGAGAGTAGCGAAAGTAAATATTGGTCCCTTATAGGCTGAGACAGGAGAAATTATAATGGGAAATAAGGAAATGGCAGAGACGTTAAACAAATATTTGGTATCTGTCTTCACAATAGAAGACATAAAAAGCACACCAGAAATAGTGGGAAACGAAGGGGCTAATGAGAGTAAAGAACTTAAATTAATTAATAGCAGCAGAGAAAAAGTACCAGAGAAATTAATGGGACTAAAAGGCGACAAATCCCCTGGACCTGATGGCCTACATCCAAGAGTTCCAAAAGAGGTGGCTGCAGAGATAGTGGATGCATTGGTTGTGATCTTCCAAAATTCCCTAGATTCTAGAATGGTCCCAGTGGATTGGAAGGTAGCAAATGTAATTCAAGAAAGAAGGGAGAGAGAAAACAGGGAACTATAGGCCAGCTAGCCTGACATCAGTAGTCGGGAAAATGCTGGAATCTATTAAGGACGTGGTAATGTGGTTCATGGAAAATCATAATATGATTAGGCAGAGTCAACATGGTTTTATGAAAGTGAAATCATGTTTGACAAATTTATTAGAGTTTTTTGAGGATGGAGCAGGGTAGCTAAAGGGGAACCAGTGGATGTAGTATATTTGGATTTTCAAAAGGCATTCAATAAGGTGCCACATAATAGGTTGTTAGGCAAGATACGGGCTCATGGGGTTGGGGATAATATATTAGCATGGATAGAGGATTGGTTTACGGACAGAAAAGAAAGTAGGGATAAATGTGTCATTTTCAGGTTGGCAGGCTGTAACTAGTGGGGTGCCGCAGGGATCAGTGCTTGGGCCTCAGCTATTTACAATCGACATTAATGACTTAGATGAAGGGACCGAGTGTAATGTATCCAACTTTGCTGATGATACAAAGCTAGGTGGGAAAGTAAGCTGTGAGGAGGACACAAAGAGTCTGCAAAGGGATAGAGACAGGTTAAGTGAGTGGGCAAGAACATGGCAAATGGAGTATAAGGTGGGAAAATGTAAGGTTATTCACTTTGGTAGGAAGGATAGAAAAGCAGAACATTTTTTAAATGGAGAGAAACCATTGCATGTTGGCATTCAGAGAGATTTGGGTGTCCTCGTACAAGAAACACAAAGTTAACAAGCAGGTACGGCAAGCAATTAGGAAGGCAAATGGCATGTTAGCCTTTATTGCAAGGGGGTTGGAAATCTTGCTACAGTTGTACAGGGCTTTGGTGAGACCACACCTGGAGTACTGTGTACAGTTTTGGTCTCCTTATCTAAGGATGGATATACTTGCCTTAGAGGCAGTGCAACGAAGGTTCACTAGATTTGATTCCTGGGAAGCAATGTGGTTGATTCTTAATTGCCCTCTGAAATGGCCTAGCAAGCCACTCAGTTGTAAAATCTCGCTATGAAAAGTCATAAGAAGAATAAAACCGGACGGACCACCCGGCATCGGACCACTAGGCACCAGACACAACAAAGGCAAACCAAGCCCAGTTGACCCTGCAAAGTCCTCCTCACTAACATCCGAGGACTTGTGCCAAAATTGGGAGAGCTGTCCCACAGACTAGTCAAGCAACAGCCTGACATAGCCATACTCACAGAATCACACCTTTCAGCCAATGTCCCAGACTCTTCCATCACCATCCCTGGGTATGTCCTGTCCCACCGGCAAGACAGACCGACCAGAGGTGGCGGTACAGTGATATACAGTCAGGAGGGAGTGGCCGTGGGAGTCCTCGACATTGACTCTGGACCCCATGAAATCTCATGGCATCAGGTCAAACATGGGTAAGGAAACCTCCTGCTGATTACCACCTACCGCCCTCCCTCACAGCCTGATGAATCAGTCCTCCTCCCCATGTTGAACACCACTTGGAGGAAGCACTGAGGGTAGCAAGGGCACAGAATGTACTCTGGGTGGGAGACTTCAATGTCCATCACCAAGAGTGGCTCGGTAGCACCACTACTGACCGAGCTGGCCGAGTCCTGAAGGACATAGCTGCCAGACTGGGCCTGTGGCAGGTGGTGAGCGAACCAACACGAGGGAAAAACCTATTTGACCTCGTCCTCACCAATCTACCTGTTGCAGATGCATCTGTCCGTGACAGTATTGGTAGGAGTGACCACTGCACAGTCCTCGTGGAGACAAAGTCCCGTCTTTGCACTGAGGACACCATCCAACGTGTTGTGTGGCACTACCACCGTGCTAAATGGGATAGATTCAGAACTGATCTAGCAGCTCAAAACCGGGCATCCATGAGGCGCTGTGGGCCATCAGCATCAGAATTGTATTCCACCACAATCTGTAACCTCATGGCCCGGCATATCCCTCACTCTACCATTACCAACAAGCCAGGGGATCAACCCTGGTTCAATGAGGAGTGTAGAACAGCATGCCAGGAGCAGCACCAGGCGTACCTAAAAATGAGGTGCCAACCTGGTGAAGCTACAACATAGGACTGCATGCATGCTAAACAGCAGAAGCAACATGCTATAGACAGAGCTAAGCGATTCCACAACCAACGGATCAGATCAAAGCTCTGCAGTCCTGCCACATCCAGTCGTGGATGGGGGTGAACAATTAAACAACTAACGGGAGGAGGAGGCTCTGCAAACATCCCCATCCTCAATGATGGCGGAGTCCAGCACATGAGAGCAAAAGACAAGGCTGAAACGTTTGCAACCATCTTGAGCCAGAAGTGCCGAGTGGATGATCCATCTCGGCCTCCTCCCGATATCCCTACCATCACAGAAGCCAGTCTTCAGCCTATTCCATTCGCTCCACGTGATATCAAGAAACGGCTGAGTGCACTGGATACAGCAAAGGCTATGGGCCCCGACAACATCCTGGCTGTAGTCCAGAACTAGCCGCATCTCTAGCCAAACTGTTCCAGTAGAGCTACAACAATGGCATCTACCCGACAATGTGGAAAATTGCCCAGGTATGTCCTGTCCACAAAAAGCAGGACAAATACAATCCAGCCAATTACCGCCCCATCAGTCTACTCTCAATCATCAGCAAAGTGATGGAAGGTGTCGTCGACAGTGCTATCAAGCAGCACTTACTCACCAATAACCTGCTCTCCGATGCTCAGTTTGGTTCCGCCAGGACCACTCGGCTCCAGACCTCATTACAGCCTTGGTCCAAACACGGACAAAAGAGCTGAATTCCAGAGGTGAGGTGAGAGTGACTACCCTTGACATCAAGGCAGCATTTGACCGAGTGTGGCACCAAGGAGCCCGAGTAAAATTGAAGTCAATGGGAATCAGGGAGAAAACTCTCCAGTGGCTGGAGTCATACCTAGCACAAAGGAAGATGGTAGTGGTTGTTGGAGGCCAGTCATCTCAGCCCCAGGACATTGCTGCAGGAGTTCCTCAGGGCAGTGTCCCAGGCCCAACCATCTTCAGCTGCTTCATCAATGACCTTCCCTCCATCATAAGGTCAGAAACGGGGATGTTGGCCGATGATTGCACAGTGTTCAGTTCCATTCTCAACCCCTCAGATAATGAAGCAGTCCATTCCCGCACACAGCAAGACCTGGATAATATCCAGGCTTCGGCTGATAAGTGACAAGTAACATTCACGCCAAACAAGTGCCAGACAATGATCATCTCCAACAAGAGAAAGTCTAACCATCTCCCCTTGACATTCAACGGCATTACCATCGCCGAATCCCCCACCATCAACATCCTGGGGGTCACCATTGACCAGAAACTTAACTGGACCAGCAATAAATACTGTGGCTACAAGAGCAGGACAGAGGCTGGGTATTCTTCGGCGAGTGACTCATCTCACGACTCTCCAAAGCCTTTCCACCATCTACAAGGCACAAGTTAGGAGTGTGATGGAATACTCTCCACTTGCCTGGATGAGTGCAGCTCCAACAACACTCAAGAAGCTCGACACTATCCAGGACAAAGCAGCCCGCTTGATTGGCACCCCATCCACCACCCTAAAAAACATTCACTCCCTTCACCACCGGCGCACAGTGGCTGCAGTGTGTACCATCCACAGGATGCACTGCAGCAACTCGCCAAGGCTTCTTCGACAGCACCTCCCAAACCCTCAACCTCTACCACCTAGAAGGACAAGGGCAGCAGGCACATGGGAACAACACCACCTGCACGTTCCCCTCCAAGTCACACACCATCCCGACTTGAATGGTCAGGATGGTGTGTGACTTGGAGGGGAACGTGCCACCTTCTCAAGGGCAATTAGGGATGGGCAATAAATGCCGGCCTCGCCAGCGACGCCCACATCCCATGAACGAATAAAAAAAAACTTTGCCCTTCACACCGTTGCTGTCCCAGTCTATATTGGGATAATTGAAGTCCCCCATTATCACTACTCTATAGTTCTTGCATTTTTCTGTTATTTGCCTGTTTTTAGGTGTTTAATACAATTAAAGGAGTTGCTAGGGTAGATTTAGAGAAACTACTTCCTCTGGTGGGGGGAGTCCAGAACAAGGGGGCATAACTTCAAAATTAGAGGTTGGTCGTTCAGGGGTGATGTCAGGAAGCACTTCTTCACTCAAAGGATAGTCAAAATCTGGAACTCTCTCCCCCAAAAAGCTGTCGAGGCTGGGGGTTAATTGAACATTTCAAACCTGAGATGGCTAGATTTTTGTTAGGCAAGGGTATTAAGGGATCTGGAACCAAGGCAGATAAATGGAATGAGGTACAGATCAGTCTAGATCTAACTGAATGGTGGAACAGGCTCAAGGGGCTGAATGGCCTCCTCCTGTTCCTATGTATAATATTAGAAAGTTGAAGAAAAAGTGTTGCGATCAGTAGAATGGATTGCACATTCCTATGTTAAGGACTGTTAAAGTTCCCAGTTACTCAGTACCTGAAATAGGGCTTGTCTGGAGACATTGTGATTTGCAACACCTCACTGCTCATATCAAGCTCAGCAAATGCCTCCCGCAGACTCTCTGATTGCAGAATAATTTTATTCAGAACATTTGTGCTGCAAAAGTCAAAATCGAGAGTTTCCTCTGGTTCTTGAGTCTGAATTTTACAAACAGTCACCACACCGCCCTCCTCCAGGAACAGTTCCAGCGGGTAGCCGTATCCACGGTAACACATCTTCAGGGCTGTTGTCACTCCTATAGAGCAGGGAAGTGAAACCAGTGAGTCATGGCTGGGTTCAAATGTTCTGCAAGTTTGTAAAGCACGAACTTTTAATGTGTTTTAAGTACAAATTATCAGAGCATATTTACCTGGCAGGGAACTCGCACTAAATATTGTCAGACAATCTAAAAGAACAGTTAGGTTTATTAGAAACATCACAGAATCCTCCTCAATTTGGAATTCCTGAAAAATACATGCCTAAAAACAAAAAATATTTGATAAAATCACACAGTGGAACTTTTCTACAGCTCGCTGTATAACACACGTTAAAAGGGGGGGGGGGGGGAGGGGGAGA
>NW_027139723.1:0-105913 GCF_035084215.1 Heptranchias perlo | reverse complement strand
TCCCCCAATCCCTTGATTACTGAGATTCACACTGAGATCCCCCCAATCCCTTGATCACTGAGATTCACACTGAGATCCCCCCAATCCCTTGATTACTGAGATTCACACTGAGATCCCCCCAATCCCTTGATCACTGAGATTCACACTGAGATCCCCCAATCCCTTGATTACTGAGATTCACACTGAGATCCCCCCAATCCCTTGATCACTGAGATTCACACTGAGATCCCCCCAATCCCTTGATCACTGAGATTCACACTGAGATCCCCCCAATCCCTTGATTACTGAGATTCACACTGAGATCCCCCCAATCCCTTGATCACTGAGATTCACACTGAGATCCTCCCAATCCCTTGATTACTGAGATTCACACTGAGATCCTCCCAATCCCTTGATCACTGAGATTCACACTGAGATCCCCCCAATCCCTTGATTACTGAGATTCACACTGAGATCCCCCAATCCCTTGATCACTGAGATTCACACTGAGATCCCCCCAATCCCTTGATCACTGAGATTCACACTGAGATCCCCCAATCCCTTGATCACTGAGATTCACACTGAGATCCCCCCAATCCCTTGATTACTGAGATTCACACTGAGATCCCCCCAATCCCTTGATCACTGAGATTCACACTGAGATCCCCCAATCCCTTGATCACTGAGATTCACACTGAGATCCCCCAATCCCTTGATTACTGAGATTCACACTGAGATCCCCCAATCCCTTGATTACTGAGATTCACACTGAGATCCCCCAATCCCTTGATCACTGAGATTCACACTGAGATCCTCCCAATCCCTTGATTACTGAGATTCACACTGAGATCCTCCCAATCCCTTGATCACTGAGATTCACACTGAGATCCTCCCAATCCCTTGATTACTGAGATTCACACTGAGATCCCCCCAATCCCTTGATCACTGAGATTCACACTGAGATCCCCCCAATCCCTTGATTACTGAGATTCACACTGAGATCCCCCAATCCCTTGATCACTGAGATTCACACTGAGATCCCCCCAATCCCTTGATCACTGAGATTCACACTGAGATCCCCCCAATCCCTTGATCACTGAGATTCACACTGAGATCCTCCCAATCCCTTGATCACTGAGATTCACACTGAGATCCTCCCAATCCCTTGATCACTGAGATTCACACTGAGATCCCCCCAATCCCTTGATCACTGAGATTCACACTGAGATCCCCCCAATCCCTTGATTACTGAGATTCACACTGAGATCCCCCCAATCCCTTGATTACTGAGATTCACACTGAGATCCCCCCAATCCCTTGATCACTGAGATTCACACTGAGATCCCCCCAATCCCTTGATTACTGAGATTCACACTGAGATCCCCCCAATCCCTTGATCACTGAGATTCACACTGAGATCCCCCCAATCCCTTGATTACTGAGATTCACACTGAGATCCCCCAATCCCTTGATCACTGAGATTCACACTGAGATCCCCCCAATCCTTGATCACTGAGATTCACACTGAGATCCTCCCAATCCCTTGATTACTGAGATTCACACTGAGATCCCCCCAATCCCTTGATCACTGAGATTCACACTGAGATCCTCCCAATCCCTTGATTACTGAGATTCACACTGAGATCCTCCCAATCCCTTGATCACTGAGATTCACACTGAGATCCCCCCAATCCCTTGATTACTGAGATTCACACTGAGATCCTCCCAATCCCTTGATTACTGAGATTCACACTGAGATCCCCCCAATCCCTTGATCACTGAGATTCACACTGAGATCCCCCCAATCCCTTGATCACTGAGATTCACACTGAGATCCCCCCAATCCCTTGATCACTGAGATTCACACTGAGATCCCCCCAATCCCTTGATCACTGAGATTCACACTGAGATCCCCCCAATCCCTTGATCACTGAGATTCACACTGAGATCCTCCCAATCCCTTGATCACTGAGATTCACACTGAGATCCCCCCAATCCCTTGATTACTGAGATTCACACTGAGATCCCCCCAATCCCTTGATCACTGAGATTCACACTGAGATCCTCCCAATCCCTTGATCACTGAGATTCACACTGAGATCCCCCCATCAATCCCTTGATCACTGAGATTCACACTGAGATCCCCCCAATCCCTTGATTACTGAAATTCACACTGAGATCCCCCCAATCCCTTGATTACTGAGATTCACACTGAGATCCCCCCAATCCCTTGATCACTGAGATTCACACTGAGATCCCCCAATCCCTTGATTACTGAGATTCACACTGAGATCCCCCCAATCCCTTGATCACTGAGATTCACACTGAGATCCCCCCAATCCCTTGATCACTGAGATTCACACTGAGATCCCCCCAATCCCTTGATCACTGAGATTCACACTGAGATCCCCCCAATCCCTTGATCACTGAGATTCACACTGAGATCCCCCCAATCCCTTGATCACTGAGATTCACACTGAGATCCCCCCAATCCCTTGATCACTGAGATTCACACTGAGATCCCCCCAATCCCTTGATTACTGAGATTCACACTGAGATCCCCCCAATCCCTTGATTACTGAGATTCACACTGAGATCCCCCAATCCCTTGATCACTGAGATTCACACTGAGATCCCCCCAATCCCTTGATCACTGAGATTCACACTGAGATCCCCCCAATCCCTTGATCACTGAGATTCACACTGAGATCCCCCCAATCCCTTGATCACTGAGATTCACACTGAGATCCCCCCAATCCCTTGATCACTGAGATTCACACTGAGATCCCCCCAATCCCTTGATCACTGAGATTCACACTGAGATCCCCCCAATCCCTTGATCACTGAGATTCACACTGAGATCCCCCCAATCCCTTGATCACTGAGATTCACACTGAGATCCCCCCAATCCCTTGATCACTGAGATTCACACTGAGATCCTCCCAATCCCTTGATCACTGAGATTCACACTGAGATCCCCCCAATCCCTTGATCACTGAGATTCACACTGAGATCCCCCAATCCCTTGATTACTGAGATTCACACTGAGATCCCCCCAATCCCTTGATTACTGAGATTCACACTGAGATCCCCCCAATCCCTTGATCACTGAGATTCACACTGAGATCCCCCCAATCCCTTGATTACTGAGATTCACACTGAGATCCCCCCAATCCCTTGATCACTGAGATTCACACTGAGATCCCCCCAATCCCTTGATCACTGAGATTCACACTGAGATCCCCCCAATCCCTTGATCACTGAGATTCACACTGAGATCCCCCAATCCCTTGATCACTGAGATTCACACTGAGATCCCCCCAATCCCTTGATCACTGAGATTCACACTGAGATCCCCCCAATCCCTTGATTACTGAGATTCACACTGAGATCCCCCCAATCCCTTGATCACTGAGATTCACACTGAGATCCTCCCAATCCCTTGATTACTGAGATTCACACTGAGATCCTCCCAATCCCTTGATCACTGAGATTCACACTGAGATCCCCCCAATCCCTTGATTACTGAGATTCACACTGAGATCCCCCCAATCCCTTGATCACTGAGATTCACACTGAGATCCCCCCAATCCCTTGATCACTGAGATTCACACTGAGATCCCCCCAATCCCTTGATCACTGAGATTCACACTGAGATCCCCCCAATCCCTTGATTACTGAGATTCACACTGAGATCCCCCCAATCCCTTGATCACTGAGATTCACACTGAGATCCTCCCAATCCCTTGATCACTGAGATTCACACTGAGATCCTCCCAATCCCTTGATCACTGAGATTCACACTGAGATCCTCCCAATCCCTTGATTACTGAGATTCACACTGAGATCCCCCCAATCCCTTGATCACTGAGATTCACACTGAGATCCTCCCAATCCCTTGATTACTGAGATTCACACTGAGATCCCCCCAATCCCTTGATCACTGAGATTCACACTGAGATCCCCCCAATCCCTTGATTACTGAGATTCACACTGAGATCCCCCCAATCCCTTGATCACTGAGATTCACACTGAGATCCCCCCAATCCCTTGATTACTGAGATTCACACTGAGATCCTCCCAATCCCTTGATCACTGAGATTCACACTGAGATCCCCCCAATCCCTTGATCACTGAGATTCACACTGAGATCCCCCCAATCCCTTGATCACTGAGATTCACACTGAGATCCTCCCAATCCCTTGATCACTGAGATTCACACTGAGATCCTCCCAATCCCTTGATCACTGAGATTCACACTGAGATCCCCCCAATCCCTTGATCACTGAGATTCACACTGAGATCCCCCCAATCCCTTGATTACTGAGATTCACACTGAGATCCCCCCAATCCCTTGATTACTGAGATTCACACTGAGATCCCCCCAATCCCTTGATCACTGAGATTCACACTGAGATCCCCCCAATCCCTTGATTACTGAGATTCACACTGAGATCCCCCCAATCCCTTGATCACTGAGATTCACACTGAGATCCCCCCAATCCCTTGATTACTGAGATTCACACTGAGATCCCCCCAATCCCTTGATCACTGAGATTCACACTGAGATCCCCCCAATCCCTTGATCACTGAGATTCACACTGAGATCCTCCCAATCCCTTGATTACTGAGATTCACACTGAGATCCCCCCAATCCCTTGATCACTGAGATTCACACTGAGATCCTCCCAATCCCTTGATTACTGAGATTCACACTGAGATCCTCCCAATCCCTTGATCACTGAGATTCACACTGAGATCCCCCCAATCCCTTGATTACTGAGATTCACACTGAGATCCTCCCAATCCCTTGATTACTGAGATTCACACTGAGATCCCCCCAATCCCTTGATCACTGAGATTCACACTGAGATCCCCCCAATCCCTTGATCACTGAGATTCACACTGAGATCCCCCCAATCCCTTGATCACTGAGATTCACACTGAGATCCCCCCAATCCCTTGATCACTGAGATTCACACTGAGATCCCCCCAATCCCTTGATCACTGAGATTCACACTGAGATCCTCCCAATCCCTTGATCACTGAGATTCACACTGAGATCCCCCCAATCCCTTGATTACTGAGATTCACACTGAGATCCCCCCAATCCCTTGATCACTGAGATTCACACTGAGATCCTCCCAATCCCTTGATCACTGAGATTCACACTGAGATCCCCCCAATCCCTTGATCACTGAGATTCACACTGAGATCCCCCCAATCCCTTGATTACTGAGATTCACACTGAGATCCCCCCAATCCCTTGATTACTGAGATTCACACTGAGATCCCCCCAATCCCTTGATCACTGAGATTCACACTGAGATCCCCCCAATCCCTTGATTACTGAGATTCACACTGAGATCCCCCCAATCCCTTGATCACTGAGATTCACACTGAGATCCCCCCAATCCCTTGATTACTGAGATTCACACTGAGATCCCCCCAATCCCTTGATCACTGAGATTCACACTGAGATCCCCCCAATCCCTTGATCACTGAGATTCACACTGAGATCCTCCCAATCCCTTGATTACTGAGATTCACACTGAGATCCCCCCAATCCCTTGATCACTGAGATTCACACTGAGATCCTCCCAATCCCTTGATTACTGAGATTCACACTGAGATCCTCCCAATCCCTTGATCACTGAGATTCACACTGAGATCCCCCCAATCCCTTGATTACTGAGATTCACACTGAGATCCTCCCAATCCCTTGATTACTGAGATTCACACTGAGATCCCCCCAATCCCTTGATCACTGAGATTCACACTGAGATCCCCCCAATCCCTTGATTACTGAGATTCACACTGAGATCCTCCCAATCCCTTGATCACTGAGATTCACACTGAGATCCCCCCAATCCCTTGATCACTGAGATTCACACTGAGATCCCCCCAATCCCTTGATTACTGAGATTCACACTGAGATCCTCCCAATCCCTTGATCACTGAGATTCACACTGAGATCCTCCCAATCCCTTGATCACTGAGATTCACACTGAGATCCCCCCAATCCCTTGATTACTGAGATTCACACTGAGATCCCCCAATCCCTTGATTACTGAGATTCACACTGAGATCCTCCCAATCCCTTGATCACTGAGATTCACACTGAGATCCCCCCAATCCCTTGATTACTGAGATTCACACTGAGATCCCCCCAATCCCTTGATCACTGAGATTCACACTGAGATCCCCCCAATCCCTTGATCACTGAGATTCACACTGAGATCCCCCCAATCCCTTGATTACTGAGATTCACACTGAGATCCTCCCAATCCCTTGATCACTGAGATTCACACTGAGATCCCCACAATCCCTTGATCACTGAGATTCACACTGAGATCCCCCCAATCCCTTGATCACTGAGATTCACACTGAGATCCCCCCAATCCCTTGATTACTGAGATTCACACTGAGATCCTCCCAATCCCTTGATCACTGAGATTCACACTGAGATCCCCCCAATCCCTTGATTACTGAGATTCACACTGAGATCCCCCCAATCCCTTGATCACTGAGATTCACACTGAGATCCCCCCAATCCCTTCATCACTGAGATTCACACTGAGATCCCCCCAATCCCTTGATCACTGAGATTCACACTGAGATCCCCCCAATCCCTTGATCACTGAGATTCACACTGAGATCCCCCCAATCCCTTGATTACTGAGATTCACACTGAGATCCCCCCAATCCCTTGATCGCTGAGATTCACACTGAGATCCTCCCAATCCCTTGATCACTGAGATTCACACTGAGATCCCCCCAATCCCTTGATTACTGAGATTCACACTGAGATCCCCCCAATCCCTTGATTACTGAGATTCACACTGAGATCCCCCCAATCCCTTAATTACTGAGATTCACACTGAGATCCCCCCATCTTGATCACTGAGATTCACACTGAGATCCCCCCAATCCCTTGATTACTGAGATTCACACTGAGATCCCCCCAATCCCCTTGATCGCTGAGATTCACACTGAGATCCCCCCAATCCCTTGATTACTGAGATTCACACTGAGATCCCCCCAATCCCTTGATCGCTGAGATTCACACTGAGATCCCCCCCAATCCCTTGATTACTGAGATTCACACTGAGATCCCCCCAATCCCTTGATCACTGAGATTCACACTGAGATCCCCCCAATCCCTTGATTACTGAGATTCACACTGAGATCCCCCCCAATCCCTTGATCACTGAGATTCACACTGAGATCCCCCCAATCCCTTGATCACTGAGATTCACACTGAGATCCCCCCAATCCCTTGATTACTGAGATTCACACTGAGATCCCCCCAATCCCTTGATTACTGAGATTCACACTGAGATCCCCCCAATCCCTTGATCACTGAGATTCACACTGAGATCCTCCCAATCCCTTGATCACTGAGATTCACACTGAGATCCCCCAATCCCTTGATTACTGAGATTCACACTGAGATCCTCCCAATCCCTTGATCACTGAGATTCACACTGAGATCCCCCAATCCCTTGATCACTGAGATTCACACTGAGATCCCCCCAATCCCTTGATTACTGAGATTCACACTGAGATCCTCCCAATCCCTTGATCACTGAGATTCACACTGAGATCCCCCAATCCCTTGATTACTGAGATTCACACTGAGATCCCCCCAATCCCTTGATCACTGAGATTCACACTGAGATCCCCCCAATCCCTTGATCACTGAGATTCACACTGAGATCCCCCCAATCCCTTGATTACTGAGATTCACACTGAGATCCCCCCAATCCCTTGATCACTGAGATTCACACTGAGATCCCCCCAATCCCTTGATTACTGAGATTCACACTGAGATCCCCCCAATCCCTTGATCACTGAGATTCACACTGAGATCCCCCCAATCCCTTGATCACTGAGATTCACACTGAGATCCTCCCAATCCCTTGATTACTGAGATTCACACTGAGATCCCCCCAATCCCTTGATCACTGAGATTCACACTGAGATCCTCCCAATCCCTTGATTACTGAGATTCACACTGAGATCCTCCCAATCCCTTGATCACTGAGATTCACACTGAGATCCCCCCAATCCCTTGATTACTGAGATTCACACTGAGATCCCCCCATTCCCTTGATTACTGAGATTCACACTGAGATCCCCCCAATCCCTTGATCACTGAGATTCACACTGAGATCCCCCCAATCCCTTGATCACTGAGATTCACACTGAGATCCCCCCAATCCCTTGATTACTGAGATTCACACTGAGATCCCCCCAATCCCTTGATCACTGAGATTCACACTGAGATCCTCCCAATCCCTTGATCACTGAGATTCACACTGAGATCCTCCCAATCCCTTGATTACTGAGATTCACACTGAGATCCTCCCAATCCCTTGATTACTGAGATTCACACTGAGATCCCCCCAATCCCTTGATCACTGAGATTCACACTGAGATCCACCCAATCCCTTGATTATTGAGATTCACACTGAGATCCTCCCAATCCCTTGATCACTGAGATTCACACTGAGATCCCCCCAATCCCTTGATTACTGAGATTCACACTGAGATCCCCCCAATCCCTTGATCACTGAGATTCACACTGAGATCCCCCCAATCCCTTGATTACTGAGATTCACACTGAGATCCCCCAATCCCTTGATCGCTGAGATTCACACTGAGATCCCCCCAATCCCTTGATTACTGAGATTCACACTGAGATCCCCCCAATCCCTTGATCACTGAGATTCACACTGAGATCCCCCCAATCCCTTGATTACTGAGATTCACACTGAGATCCCCCCAATCCCTTGATCACTGAGATTCACACTGAGATCCTCCCAATCCCTTGATCACTGAGATTCACACTGAGATCCCCCCAATCCCTTGATTACTGAGATTCACACTGAGATCCCCCCAATCCCTTGATTACTGAGATTCACACTGAGATCCCCCCAATCCCTTGATCACTGAGATTCACACTGAGATCCTCCCAATCCCTTGATCACTGAGATTCACACTGAGATCCCCCAATCCCTTGATTACTGAGATTCACACTGAGATCCTCCCAATCCCTTGATCACTGAGATTCACACTGAGATCCCCCAATCCCTTGATCACTGAGATTCACACTGAGATCCCCCAATCCCTTGATTACTGAGATTCACACTGAGATCCCCCCAATCCCTTGATTACTGAGATTCACACTGAGATCCCCCCAATCCCTTGATTACTGAGATTCACACTGAGATCCCCCCAATCCCTTGATCACTGAGATTCACACTGAGATCCCCCCAATCCCTTGATCACTGAGATTCACACTGAGATCCCCCCAATCCCTTGATTACTGAGATTCACACTGAGATCCCCCCAATCCCTTGATCACTGAGATTCACACTGAGATCCCCCCAATCCCTTGATTACTGAGATTCACACTGAGATCCCCCCAATCCCTTAATCACTGAGATTCACACTGAGATCCCCCCAATCCCTTGATCACTGAGATTCACACTGAGATCCTCCCAATCCCTTGATTACTGAGATTCACACTGAGATCCCCCCAATCCCTTGATCACTGAGATTCACACTGAGATCCTCCCAATCCCTTGATTACTGAGATTCACACTGAGATCCTCCCAATCCCTTGATCACTGAGATTCACACTGAGATCCCCCCAATCCCTTGATTACTGAGATTCACACTGAGATCCCCCCATTCCCTTGATTACTGAGATTCACACTGAGATCCCCCCAATCCCTTGATCACTGAGATTCACACTGAGATCCCCCCAATCCCTTGATCACTGAGATTCACACTGAGATCCCCCCAATCCCTTGATTACTGAGATTCACACTGAGATCCCCCCAATCCCTTGATCACTGAGATTCACACTGAGATCCTCCCAATCCCTTGATCACTGAGATTCACACTGAGATCCTCCCAATCCCTTGATTACTGAGATTCACACTGAGATCCTCCCAATCCCTTGATTACTGAGATTCACACTGAGATCCCCCCAATCCCTTGATCACTGAGATTCACACTGAGATCCTCCCAATCCCTTGATTACTGAGATTCACACTGAGATCCTCCCAATCCCTTGATCACTGAGATTCACACTGAGATCCCCCCAATCCCTTGATTACTGAGATTCACACTGAGATCCCCCCAATCCCTTGATCACTGAGATTCACACTGAGATCCCCCCAAACCCTTGATTACTGAGATTCACACTGAGATCCTCCCAATCCCTTGATCACTGAGATTCACACTGAGATCCCCCCAATCCCTTGATCACTGAGATTCACACTGAGATCCCCCCAATCCCTTGATTACTGAGATTCACACTGAGATCCTCCCAATCCCTTGATCACTGAGATTCACACTGAGATCCCCCCAATCCCTTGATCACTGAGATTCACACTGAGATCCTCCCAATCCCTTGATTACTGAGATTCACACTGAGATCCCCCCAATCCCTTGATCACTGAGATTCACACTGAGATCCCCCCAATCCCTTGATCACTGAGATTCACACTGAGATCCCCCCAATCCCTTGATCACTGAGATTCACACTGAGATCCTCCCAATCCCTTGATCACTGAGATTCACACTGAGATCCCCCCAATCCCTTGATCACTGAGATTCACACTGAGATCCCCCCAATCCCTTGATTACTGAGATTCACACTGAGATCCTCCCAATCCCTTGATCACTGAGATTCACACTGAGATCCCCCCAATCCCTTGATCACTGAGATTCACACTGAGATCCCCCCAATCCCTTGATTACTGAGATTCACACTGAGATCCCCCCAATCCCTTGATCACTGAGATTCACACTGAGATCCCCCCAATCCCTTGATTACTGAGATTCACACTGAGATCCTCCCAATCCCTTGATCACTGAGATTCACACTGAGATCCCCCCAATCCCTTGATCACTGAGATTCACACTGAGATCCCCCCAATCCCTTGATTACTGAGATTCACACTGAGATCCCCCCAATCCCTTGATTACTGAGATTCACACTGAGATCCTCCCAATCCCTTGATCACTGAGATTCACACTGAGATCCCCCCAATCCCTTGATCACTGAGATTCACACTGAGATCCCCCCAATCCCTTGATCACTGAGATTCACACTGAGATCCCCCCAATCCCTTGATCACTGAGATTCACACTGAGATCCCCCCAATCCCTTGATTACTGAGATTCACACTGAGATCCCCCCAATCCCTTGATCACTGAGATTCACACTGAGATCCTCCCAATCCCTTGATCACTGAGATTCACACTGAGATCCCCCCAATCCCTTGATCACTGAGATTCACACTGAGATCCCCCCAATCCCTTGATCACTGAGATTCACACTGAGATCCCCCCAATCCCTTGATCACTGAGATTCACACTGAGATCCCCCCAATCCCTTGATCACTGAGATTCACACTGAGATCCTCCCAATCCCTTGATCACTGAGATTCACACTGAGATCCCCCCAATCCCTTGATCACTGAGATTCACACTGAGATCCTCCCAATCCCTTGATCACTGAGATTCACACTGAGATCCCCCCAATCCCTTGATTACTGAGATTCACACTGAGATCCCCCCAATCCCTTGATCACTGAGATTCACACTGAGATCCTCCCAATCCCTTGATCACTGAGATTCACACTGAGATCCTCCCAATCCCTTGATCACTGAGATTCACACTGAGATCCTCCCAATCCCTTGATCACTGAGATTCACACTGAGATCCTCCCAATCCCTTGATCACTGAGATTCACACTGAGATCCCCCCAATCCCTTGATCACTGAGATTCACACTGAGATCCCCCCAATCCCTTGATCACTGAGATTCACACTGAGATCCTCCCAATCCCTTGATCACTGAGATTCACACTGAGATCCCCCCAATCACACTCATTGCCATCGGTTACCGACCCTGTACCTCCACAGGCTGTGGGCGGGACCTACCTTCGATTCGGGTTCTGAAATGCCGGAAGCTGTTGAGAAACTCCAGCTGCCTCCGCCAGTCATAGCCGTTCCTCCAATAAGCCACCACCTTCCTCAGGTAGGTGGAGTTAAATCCATAATGGAACCTGCTGTCCTCCAATGGTGGGGTGAAGCGACTGTTGTCCAGACGATAGTGCAGGTCCTGCAAGGTATTGACAACATAGAGTGAAGAATCATCTCCAATACAGGCTGGCCAACAGTTCAGATTGGGCACTGACAATCAATTAGACTTTTCCAGCATTTAAAATAAACCTTCTGGACTCTGTAAAGTCGACCTGAACTCAAGTAGAGCACTATGGAGGAGTATTAATACTAGCTCTGTTACCAGTATTATTAGCAGCTCTATTTAGTATGATTACAATCTCTATTAGTACCATCACCAGCTCTGTCACCAGTACTAATATTATCACTATTACTAGTACTGTTACCAGCTGAGTTATGAGTACTATTACCAGTAATATTACCAGTACAATTACCAGCTCTGTGACTAGTTTTAACACCAGCTCTATTACTGGTACTATTACTCATTCTATTACCAGTACTATTATGGGCTCTATTATTAGTATCATTACAAGTTCTGTAACCAGCAATATTCAGCTCCATCACTAATATTATTACCAGCATTATTACGGGCTGTGTTATGAGCATTATTACTAGTACTATTACCTGTTCTCTTATCCGTTCTATTACTGGTCTGTTACTGGTTCTTTTACCATATCTGTTATCGATTCTATTACTTGTCTATTACCTGTTCTACTACTGTATCTGTTACCGTTTCTATTACTGCAACTGTTACCGGTTCTATTACTGCAACTGTTACCGCTTCTATTACTGCATCAGTTACTGCCTCTATTACTGCATCAGTTACTGGCTCTATTACTGCATCAGTTACCGGCACTATTACTGCATCAGTTACCAGCTCTATTACTGCATCAGTTACCGGCACTATTACTGCATCAGTTAACAGTTCTATTACTGTATCTGTTACCAGTTCTATTACTGCATCAGTTACCGGGTCTATTACTGTATCAGTTACCAGTTCTATTACTGCTCATACTGGTTCTATTACTGTATCTGGTGCTATTACTGTATCTGTTACCGATTCTACTACTGCTCATACCGGTTCTATTACTGTCTCTGTTACCAGTTCTATGACTGTATCTATTTCCAGTTCTATTACTGTATCTGTTACTGGTGCTATTACTGTATCTGTTTCCAGTTCTATTACTGTATCTGTTACCAGTTCTATTACTGTATCTGTTACTGGTGCTATTACTGTATCTGTTACCGGTTCTATTACTGTATCTGTTTCCAGTTCTATAACTGTATCTATTTCCAGTTCTATTACTGTATCTGTTCCTGGTGCTATTACTGCATCTGATTCCAGTTCTATTACTGTCTCTGTTACCGGTTCTATTACTGTATCTGTTACCAGTTCTATTACTGTATCTGTTACCAGTTCTATTACTGTCTCTGTTACCGGTTCCATTACTGTATCTGTTACCAGTTCTATTACTGTATCTATTACCAGTTCTATTACTGTATCTGTTACTGGTGCTATTACTGTATCTGTTTCCAGTTCTATTACTGTATCTGTTTCCAGTTATTTTACTGTATCTATTTCCAGTTCTATTACTGCATCTTTTTCCAGTTCTATTACTGTATCTGTTTCCAGTTCTATTACTGTATCTATTACCAGTTCTATTACTGTACCTGTTTCCAGTTCTATTACTGTATCTGTTACCAGTTCTATTACTGTATCTGTTTCCAGTTCTATTACTGTATCTGTTTCCAGTTCTATTACTGTATCTGTTACCGGTTCTATTACTGTATCTGTTACCGGTTCTATTACTGTATCTGTTTCCAGTTCTATTACTGTATCTGTTACTGGTGCTATTACTGTATCTGTTTCCAGTTCTATTACTGTATCTGTTACCAGTTCTATTACTGTATCTGTTACTGGTGCTATTACTGTATCTGTTTCCAGTTCTATTACTGTATCTATTTCCAGTTCTATTACTGTATCTGTTACCGGTTCTATTACTGTATCTGTTACTGGTGCTATTACTGTATCTGTTACTGGTGCTATTACTGTATCTGTTACCAGTTCTATTACTGTAACTGTTACCAGTTCTATTACTGTATCTGTTACTGGTGCTATTACTGTATCTGTTACCGGTTCTATTACTGTATCTGTTACCGGTTCTATTACTGTATCTGTTACCGGTTCTATTACTGTATCTGTTACCAGTTCAATTACTGTATCTGTTACTGGTCCTATTACTGTATCTGTTACCGGTGCAATTACTGTATCTGTTACCGGTTCTACAACTGCTCATACCGGTGCTATTACTGTATCTGTTACCAGTTCTATGACTGTATCTGCTAACAGTTCTATTACTGTATCTGTTACTGGTGCTATTACTGTATCTGTTACCAGTTCTATTACTGTATCTGCTAACAGTTCTATTACTGTATCTGTTACTGGTGCTATTACTGTATCTGTTACCGGTTCTATTACTGTAACTGTTACCAGTTCTATTTCTGTATCTGTTACTGGTGCTATTACTGTATCTGTTACCGGTTCAATTACTGTATCTATTTCCAGTTCTATTACTGTATCTGTTACCGGTTCTATTACTGTATCTGTTACCAGTTCGATTACTGTATCTGTTACTGGTCCTATTACTGTATCTGTTACCGGTGCAATTACTGTATCTGTTACCGGTTCTACAACTGCTCATACCGGTGCTATTACTGTATCTGTTACCAGTTCTATGACTGTATCTGCTAACAGTTCTATTACTGTATCTGTTACTGGTGCTATTACTGTATCTGTTACCAGTTCTATTACTGTAACTGTTACCAGTTCTATTACTGTATCTGTTACTGGTGCTATTACTGTATCTGTTACCGGTTCAATTACTGTATCTATTTCCAGTTCTATTACTGTATCTGTTACCGGTTCTATTACTGTATCTGTTACCAGTTCGATTACTGTATCTGTTACTGGTCCTATTACTGTATCTGTTACCGGTGCAATTACTGTATCTGTTACCGGTTCTACAACTGCTCATACCGGTGCTATTACTGTATCTGTTACCAGTTCTATGACTGTATCTGCTAACAGTTCTATTACTGTATCTGTTACTGGTGCTATTACTGTATCTGTTACCGGTTCTATTACTGCATCAGTTACCAGCTCTATTACTGCATCAGTTACCGGCACTATTACTGCATCAGTTAACAGTTCTATTACTGTATCTGTTACCAGTTCTATTACTGCATCAGTTACCGGGTCTATTACTGTATCAGTTACCAGTTCTATTACTGCTCATACTGGTTCTATTACTGTATCTGTTACTGGTGCTATTACTGTATCTGTTACCGGTTCTACTACTGCTCATACCGGTTCTATTACTGTCTCTGTTACCGGTTCTATTACGGTATCTGTTACCAGTTCTATTACTGTATCTGTTACTGGTGCTATTACTGTATCTGTTACCTGTTCCATTGCTGCATCAGTTACCGGTTCTATTACTGTATCTGTTTCCAGTTCTATTACTATATCTGCTAACAGTTCTATTACAGTATCTGTTCCTGGTGCTATTACTGTATCTGTTACCGGTTCTATTACTGTATCTGTTACTGGTGCTATTACTGTATCTGTTACCGGTTCTATTACTGTATCTGTTACCAGTTCTATTACTGTATCTGTTACTGGTGCTATTACTGTATCTGTTACCTGTTCTATTACTGTATCTGTTACTGGTGCTATTACTGTATCTGATTCCAGTTCTATTACTGTATCTGTTTCCAGTTATATTACGGTCTCTGTTACCGGTTCTATTACTGTATCTGTTACCAGTTCTATTACTGTATCTATTTCCAGTTCTATTACTGTATCTGTTACTGGTGCTATTACTGTATCTGTTTCCACTTCTATTACTGTATCTATTTCCAGTTCTATTACTGTATCTGTTACCAGTTCTATTACTGTATCTATTACCAGTTCTATTACTGTACCTGTTTCCAGTTCTATTACTGTATCTGTTACCAGTTCTATTACTGTATCTGTTTCCAGTTCTATTACTGTATCTGTTACCGGTTCTATTACTGTATCTGTTACCGGTTCTATTACTGTATCTGTTACCGGTTCTATTACTGTATCTGTTACCGGTTCTATTACTGTATCTGTTACCGGTTCTATTACTGTATCTGTTACCAGTTCAATTACTGTATCTGTTACTGGTGCTATTACTGTATCTGTTACCGGTTCTACTACTGCTCATACCGGTTCTATTACTGTCTCTGTTACCGGTTCTATTACGGTATCTGTTACCAGTTCTATTACTGTATCTGTTACTGGTGCTATTACTGTATCTGTTACCTGTTCCATTGCTGCATCAGTTACCGGTTCTATTACTGTATCTGTTTCCAGTTCTATTACTATATCTGCTAACAGTTCTATTACAGTATCTGTTCCTGGTGCTATTACTGTATCTGTTACCGGTTCTATTACTGTATCTGTTACTGGTGCTATTACTGTATCTGTTACCGGTTCTATTACTGTATCTGTTACCAGTTCTATTACTGTATCTGTTACTGGTGCTATTACTGTATCTGTTACCTGTTCTATTACTGTATCTGTTACTGGTGCTATTACTGTATCTGATTCCAGTTCTATTACTGTATCTGTTTCCAGTTATATTACGGTCTCTGTTACCGGTTCTATTACTGTATCTGTTACCAGTTCTATTACTGTATCTATTTCCAGTTCTATTACTGTATCTGTTACTGGTGCTATTACTGTATCTGTTTCCACTTCTATTACTGTATCTATTTCCAGTTCTATTACTGTATCTTTTTCCAGTTCTATTACTGTATCTGTTACCAGTTCTATTACTGTATCTATTACCAGTTCTATTACTGTACCTGTTTCCAGTTCTATTACTGTATCTGTTACCAGTTCTATTACTGTATCTGATTCCAGTTCTATTACTGTATCTGTTTCCAGTTCTATTACTGTATCTGTTACCGGTTCTATTACTGTATCTGTTACCGGTTCTATTACTGTATCTGTTTCCAGTTCTATTACTGTATCTGTTACCGGTTCTATTACTGTATCTGTTACCGGTTCTATTACTGTATCTGTTACCAGTTCAATTACTGTATCTGTTACTGGTCCTATTACTGTATCTGTTACCGGTGCAATTACTGTATCTGTTACCGGTTCTACAACTGCTCATACCGGTGCTATTACTGTATCTGTTACCAGTTCTATGACTGTATCTGCTAACAGTTCTATTACTGTATCTGTTACTGGTGCTATTACTGTATCTGTTACCAGTTCTATTACTGTATCTGCTAACAGTTCTATTACTGTATCTGTTACTGGTGCTATTACTGTATCTGTTACCGGTTCTATTACTGTAACTGTTACCAGTTCTATTTCTGTATCTGTTACTGGTGCTATTACTGTATCTGTTACCGGTTCAATTACTGTATCTATTTCCAGTTCTATTACTGTATCTGTTACCGGTTCTATTACTGTATCTGTTACCAGTTCGATTACTGTATCTGTTACTGGTCCTATTACTGTATCTGTTACCGGTGCAATTACTGTATCTGTTACCGGTTCTACAACTGCTCATACCGGTGCTATTACTGTATCTGTTACCAGTTCTATGACTGTATCTGCTAACAGTTCTATTACTGTATCTGTTACTGGTGCTATTACTGTATCTGTTACCGGTTCTATTACTGTAACTGTTACTAGTTCTATTACTGTATCTGTTACTGGTGCTATTACTGTATCTGTTACCGGTTCAATTACTGTATCTATTTCCAGTTCTATTACTGTATCTGTTACCGGTTCTATTACTGTATCTGTTACCAGTTCAATTACTGTATCTGTTACTGGTCCTATTACTGTATCTGTTACCGGTGCAATTACTGTATCTGTTACCGGTTCTACAACTGCTCATACCGGTGCTATTACTGTATCTGTTACCAGTTCTATGACTGTATCTGCTAACAGTTCTATTACTGTATCTGTTACCGGTGCAATTACTGTATCTGTTACCGGTTCTATTACTGTATCTGTTACTGGTGCTATTACTGTATCTCTTTCCAGTTCTATTCCTGTATCTGTTACCGGTTCTATTACTGTATCTGTTACCGGTTCTACTACTGTATCTATTACCAGTTCTATTACTATATCTGTTTCCAGTTCTATTACTGTATCTGTTTCCAGTTCCATTACTGTATCTATTACCTTTTCTATTACTGTATCTATTTCCAGTTCTATTACTGTATCTATTACCGGTTCTATTACTGTTTCTGTTTCCAGTTCTATTACTGTCTCTGTTACCGGTTCTATTACTGTATCTGTTTCCAGTTCTATTACTGTATCTGTTTCCAGTTCCATTACTGTATCTGTTTCCAGTTCTATTACTGTATCTGTTTCCAGTTCTATGACTGTATCTATTTCCAGTTCTATTACTGTATCTATTACCGGTTCTATTACTGTTTCTGTTTCCAGTTCTATGACTGTCTCTGTTACCGTTTCTATTACTGTATCTATTTCCAGTTCGATTACTGTATCTGTTTCCAGTTCTATTACTGTATCTGTTTCCAGTTCTATTACTGTATCTGTTTCCAGTTCTATTACTGTATCTGTTTCCAGTTCTATTACTGTATCTGTTTCCAGTTCTATTACTGTGTCTGTTTCCAGTTCTATGACTGTATCTATTTCCAGTTCTATTACTGTATCTGTTTCCAGTTCTATTACTGTATCTGTTTCCAGTTCTATTACTGTATCTATTACCGGTTCTATTACTGTATCTGTTTCCAGTTCTATTACTGTATCTGTTTCCGGTTCTATTACTGTAACTGTTTCCAGTTCTATTACTGTATCTGTTTCCAGTTCTATTACTGTATCTATTACCTGTTCTATTACTATATCTGTTTCCAGTTCTATTACTGTGTCAGTTTCCAGTTCCATTACTGTATCTGTTTCCAGTTATTTTACTGTATCTGTTTCCGGTTCTATTACTGTATCTGTTTCCAGTTCTATTACTGTATCTGTTTCCAGTTCTATTACTGTATCTGTTTCCGGTTCTATTACTGTATCTGTTTCCAGTTCTATTACTGTATCTGTTACCTGTTCTATTACTGTATCTGTTTCCAGTTCTATTACTGTATCTGTTTCCAGTTCTATTACTGTATCTGTTTCCAGTTCTATTACTGTATCTGTTTCCGGTTCTATTACTGTATCTGTTTCCAGTTCTATTACTGTATCTGTTTCCAGTTCTATTACTGTATATGTTTCCAGTTCTATTACTGTATCTGTTTCCGGTTCTATTACTGTATCTGTTTCCAGTTCTATTACTGTATCTGTTTCCAGTTCTATTACTGTATATGTTTCCAGTTCTATTACTGTATCTGTTTCCGGTTCTATTACTGTATCTGTTTCCAGTTCTATTACTGTATCTGTTTCCAGTTCTATTACTGTATCTGTTTCCAGTTCTATTACTGTATCTGTTTCCGGTTCTATTACTGTATCTGTTTCCAGTTCTATTACTGTATCTGTTTCCGGTTCTATTACTGTATCTGTTTCCAGTTCTATTACTGTATCTGTTTCCAGTTCTATTACTGTATCTGTTTCCAGTTCTATTACTGTATCTGTTTCCAGTTCGATTACTGTATCTGTTTCCAGTTCTATTACTGTATCTGTTTCAAGTTCTATTACTGTGTCTGTTTCCAGTTCTATTACTGTATCTGTTTCCAGTTCTATTACTGTATCTGTTTCCAGTTCTATTACTGTGTCTGTTTCCAGTTCTATTACTGTATCTATTACCTGTTCTATTACTGTATCTATTTCCAGTTCTATTACTGTATCTATTACCGGTTCTATTACTGTTTCTGTTTCCAGTTTTATTACTGTCTCTGTTACCGTTTCTATTACTGTATCTGTTTCCAGTTCTATTACTGTATCTATTACCGGTTCTATTACTGTATCTGTTTCCGGTTCTATTACTGTATCTGTTTCCAGTTCTATTACTGTCTCTGTTACTGGTTCTATTACTGTGTCTGTTTTCGGTTCTATTACTGTGTCTGTTTCCAGTTCTATTACTGTATCTGTTACCGGTTCTATTACTGTATCTGTTTCCAGTTCTATTACTGTATCTGTTTCCGGTTCTATTACTGTGTCTGTTTCCAGTTCTATTACTGTATCTGTTTCCGGTTCTATTACTGTGTCTGTTTCCAGTTCTATTACTGTCTCTGTTACTGGTTCTATTACTGTGTCTGTCTCCGGTTCTATTACTGTGTCTGTTTCCAGTTCTATTACTGTCTCTGTTACTGGTTCCATTACTGTGTCTGTTTCTGGTTCTATTACTGTATCTGTTTCCAGTTCTATTACTGTCTCTGTTACTGGTTCTATTACTGTATCTGTTTCCGGTTCTATTACTGTGTCTGTTTCCAGTTCTATTACTGTATCCGTTTCCAGTTCTATAACTGTATCTATTACCAGTTCTATTACTGTATCTGCTACTGGTGCTATTACTGTATCTGTTTCCAGTTCTATTACTGTATCTGTTTCCAGTTCTATTACTGTCTCTGTTACCGGTTCTATTACTGTATCTGTTACCAGTTCTATTACTGTATCTATTTCCAGTTCTATTACTGTATCTGTTACTGGTGCTATTACTGTATCTGTTTCCAGTTCTATTACTGTATCTATTTCCAGTTCTATTACTGTATCTGTTTCCAGTTCTATTACTGTATCTGTTTCCAGTTCTATTACTGTATCTATTACCAGTTCTATTACTGTATCTGTTACCAGTTCTATTACTGTATCTGTTTCCAGTTCTATTACTGTATCTGTTTCCAGTTCTATTACTGTATCTGTTTCCAGTTCTATTACTGTATCTGTTACCGGTTCTATTACTGCATCAGTTACCGGTTCTATTACTGTATCTGTTTCCAGTTCTATTACTGTATCTGTTACTGGTGCTATTACTGTATCTGTTTCCAGTTCTATTACTGTATCTGTTACCAGTTCTATTACTGTATCTGTTACTGGTGCTATTACTGTATCTGTTTCCAGTTCTATTACTGTATCTATTTCCAGTTCTATTACTGTATCTGTTACCGGTTCTATTACTGTATCTGTTACCAGTTCTATTACTGTATCTGTTACCGGTTCTATTATTGTATCTGTTACTGGTGCTATTACTGTATCTGTTACTGGTGCTATTACTGTATCTGTTACCAGTTCTATTACTGTATCTGCTAACAGTTCTATTACTGTATCTGTTACTGGTGCTATTACTGTATCTGTTACCGGTTCTATTACTGTAACTGTTACCAGTTCTATTACTGTATCTGTTACTGGTGCTATTACTGTATCTGTTACCTGTTCTATTACTGCATCTATTTCCAGTTCTATTACTGTATCTGTTACCGGTTCTATTACTGTATCTGTTACCAGTTCGATTACTGTATCTGTTACTGGTCCTATTACTGTATCTGTTACCGGTGCAATTACTGTATCTGTTACCGGTTCTACTACTGCTCATACCGGTGCTATTACTGTATCTGTTACCAGTTCTATGACTGTATCTGCTAACAGTTCTATTACTGTATCTGTTACTGGTGCTATTACTGTATCTGTTACTGGTTCTGTTACTGTATCTGTTACCAGTTCTATTACTGTATCTGTTACTGGTGCTATTACTGTATCTGTTACCTGTTCTATTGCTGCTTCAGTTACCGGTTCTATTACTGTATCTGTTACCGGTTCTATTACTGTATCTATTACCAGTTCTATTACTGTATCTATTTCCAGTTCTATTACTGTCTCTGTTACCGGTTCTATTACGGTATCTGTTACCAGTTCTATTACTGTATCTGTCACTGGTGCTATTACTGTATCTGTTACTTGTTCCATTGCTGCATCAGTTACCGGTTCTATTACTGTATCTGTTTCCAGTTCTATTACTATATCTGCTAACAGTTCTATTACTGTATCTGTTCCTGGTGCTATTACTGTATCTGTTACCGGTTCTATTACTGTATCTGTTCCTGGTGCTATTACTGTATCTGTAACCGGTTCTATTACTGTATCTGTTACCAGTTCTATTACTGTATCTCTTACTGGTGCAATTACTGTATCTGTTACCGGTGCTATTACTGTATCTGTTACCAGTTCTATTACTGCATCTGTTACCATTTCTATTACTGTATCTGTTACTGGTGCTATTACTGTATCTGTTACTAGTGCTATTACTGTATCTGTAACCGGTTCTATTACTGTATCTGTTACCAGTTCTATTACTGTATCTGTTACTGGTGCTATTACTGTATCTGTTTCCAGTTCCATTACTGTATCTGTTTCCAGTTATTTTACTGTATCTGTTTCCGGTTCTATTACTGTATCTGTTTCCAGTTCTATTACTGTATCTGTTTCCAGTTCTATTACTGTATCAGTTTCCAGTTCCATTACTGTATCTGTTTCCAGTTATTTTACTGTATCTGTTTCCGGTTCTATTACTGTATCTGTTTCCAGTTCTATTACTGTATCTGTTTCCAGTTCTATTACTGTATCAGTTTCCAGTTCCATTACTGTATCTGTTTCCAGTTATTTTACTGTATCTGTTTCCGGTTCTATTACTGTATCTGTTTCCAGTTCTATTACTGTATCTGTTTCCAGTTCTATTGCTGTATCAGTTTCCAGTTCCATTACTGTATCTATTTCCAGTTCTATTACTGTATCTATTTCCAGTTCTATTACTGTATCTATTACCGGTTCTATTACTGTTTCTGTTTCCAGTTCTATTATTGTCTCTGTTACCGTTTCTATTGCTGTATCTGTTTCCAGTTCTATTACTGTGTCTGTTTCCAGTTCTATGACTGTATCTATTTCCAGTTCTATTACTGTATCTGTTTCCGGTTCTATTACTGTATCTCTTTCCAGTTCTATTACTGTATCTGTTTCCAGTTCCATTACTGTATCTATTTCCAGTTCTATTACTGTATCTATTACCGGTTCTATTACTGTTTCTGTTTCCAGTTCTATTATTGTCTCTGTTACCGTTTCTATTGCTGTATCTGTTTCCAGTTCTATTACTGTGTCTGTTTCCAGTTCTATGACTGTATCTATTTCCAGTTCTATTACTGTATCTGTTACCAGTTCTATTACTGTATCTCTTACTGGTGCAATTACTGTATCTGTTACCGGTGCTATTACTGTATCTGTTACCAGTTCTATTACTGCATCTGTTACCATTTCTATTACTGTATCTGTTACTGGTGCTATTACTGTATCTGTTACTAGTGCTATTACTGTATCTGTTACCGGTTCTATTACTGTATCTGTTACCAGTTCTATTACTGTATCTGTTACTGGTGCTATTACTGTATCTGTTTCCAGTTCCATTACTGTATCTGTTTCCAGTTATTTTACTGTATCTGTTTCCGGTTCTATTACTGTATCTGTTTCCAGTTCTATTACTGTATCTGTTTCCAGTTCTATTACTGTATCAGTTTCCAGTTCCATTACTGTATCTGTTTCCAGTTATTTTACTGTATCTGTTTCCGGTTCTATTACTGTATCTGTTTCCAGTTCTATTACTGTATCTGTTTCCAGTTCTATTACTGTATCAGTTTCCAGTTCCATTACTGTATCTGTTTCCAGTTATTTTACTGTATCTGTTTCCGGTTCTATTACTGTATCTGTTTCCAGTTCTATTACTGTATCTGTTTCCAGTTCTATTACTGTATCAGTTTCCAGTTCCATTACTGTATCTATTTCCAGTTCTATTACTGTATCTATTTCCAGTTCTATTACTGTATCTATTACCGGTTCTATTACTGTTTCTGTTTCCAGTTCTATTATTGTCTCTGTTACCGTTTCTATTGCTGTATCTGTTTCCAGTTCTATTACTGTGTCTGTTTCCAGTTCTATGACTGTATCTATTTCCAGTTCTATTACTGTATCTGTTTCCGGTTCTATTACTGTATCTCTTTCCAGTTCTATTACTGTATCTGTTTCCAGTTCCATTACTGTATCTATTTCCAGTTCTATTACTGTATCTATTACCGGTTCTATTACTGTTTCTGTTTCCAGTTCTATTATTGTCTCTGTTACCGTTTCTATTGCTGTATCTGTTTCCAGTTCTATTACTGTGTCTGTTTCCAGTTCTATGACTGTATCTATTTCCAGTTCTATTACTGTATCTGTTACCAGTTCTATTACTGTATCTCTTACTGGTGCAATTACTGTATCTGTTACCGGTGCTATTACTGTATCTGTTACCAGTTCTATTACTGCATCTGTTACCATTTCTATTACTGTATCTGTTACTGGTGCTATTACTGTATCTGTTACTAGTGCTATTACTGTATCTGTTACCGGTTCTATTACTGTATCTGTTACCAGTTCTATTACTGTATCTGTTACTGGTGCTATTACTGTATCTGTTTCCAGTTCCATTACTGTATCTGTTTCCAGTTATTTTACTGTATCTGTTTCCGGTTCTATTACTGTATCTGTTTCCAGTTCTATTACTGTATCTGTTTCCAGTTCTATTACTGTATCAGTTTCCAGTTCCATTACTGTATCTGTTTCCAGTTATTTTACTGTATCTGTTTCCGGTTCTATTACTGTATCTGTTTCCAGTTCTATTACTGTATCTGTTTCCAGTTCTATTACTGTATCAGTTTCCAGTTCCATTACTGTATCTGTTTCCAGTTATTTTACTGTATCTGTTTCCGGTTCTATTACTGTATCTGTTTCCAGTTCTATTACTGTATCTGTTTCCAGTTCTATTACTGTATCAGTTTCCGGTTCCATTACTGTATCTGTTACCAGTTCTATTACTGTATCTGTTACTGGTGCTATTACTGTATCTGTTTCCAGTTCTATTACTGTATCTGTTTCCAGTTCTATTACTGTATCTCTTTCCAGTTCTATTACTGTATCTGTTACCGGTTCTATTACTGTATCTATTACCGGTTCTATTACTGTATCTGTTTCCAGTTCTATTACTGTATCTATTTCCAGTTCTATTACTGTATCTATTACCGGTTCTATTACTGTTTCTGTTTCCAGTTCTATTATTGTCTCTGTTACCGTTTCTATTGCTGTATCTGTTTCCAGTTCTATTACTGTGTCTGTTTCCAGTTCTATGACTGTATCTATTTCCAGTTCTATTACTGTGTCTGTTTCCAGTTCTATTACTGTATCTGTTTCCAGTTCTATTACTGTAACTGTTTCCAGTTCTATTACTGTATCTATTACCGGTTCTATTACTGTATCTGTTTCCAGTTCTATTACTGTATCTGTTTCCGGTTCTATTACTGTATCTGTTTCCAGTTCTATTACTGTATCTGTTTCCAGTTCTATTACTGTATCTATTACCTGTTCTATTACTATATCTGTTTCCAGTTCGATTACTGTATCAGTTTCCAGTTCCATTACTGTATCTGTTTCCAGTTATTTTACTGTATCTGTTTCCGGTTCTATTACTGTATCTGTTTCCAGTTCTATTACTGTATCTGTTTCCAGTTCCATTACTGTATCTATTACCAGTTCTATTACTGCATCTGTTTCCGGTTCTATTACTGTATCTGTTTCCAGTTCTATTACTGTATCTGTTTCCAGTTCTATTACTGTGTGTTTTTCCAGTTCTATTACTGTATCTGTTTCCAGTTCTATTACTGTATCTGTTTCCAGTTCTATTACTGTATCTATTACCTGTTCTATTACTGTATCTATTTCCAGTTCTATTACTGTATCTATTACCGGTTCTATTACTGTTTCTGTTTCCAGTTCTATTACTGTCTCTGTTAACGTTTCTATTACTGTATCTGTTTCCAGTTCTATTACTGTATCTATTACCGGTTCTATTACTGTATCTGTTTCCAGTTCTATTACTGTATCTGTTTCCAGTTCTATTACTGTCTCTGTTACTGGTTCTATTACTGTGTCTGTTTCCGGTTCTATTACTGTGTCTGTTTCCAGTTCTATTACTGTATCTGTTACCGGTTCTATTACTGTATCTGTTTCCAGTTCTATTACTGTATCTGTTTCCGGTTCTATTACTGTGTCTGTTTCCAGTTCTATTACTGTATCTGTTTCCGGTTCTATTACTGTGACTGTTTCCAGTTCTATTACTGTCTCTGTTACTGGTTCTATTACTGTGTCTGTTTCCGGTTCTATTACTGTATCTGTTTCCAGTTCTATTACTGTCTCTGTTACTGGTTCTATTACTGTGTCTGTTTCCGGTTCTATTACTGTATCTGTTTCCAGTTCTATTACTGTCTCTGTTACTGGTTCTATTACTGTGTCTGTTTCCGGTACTATTACTGTGTCTGTTTCCAGTTCTATTACTGTATCTCTTTCCAGTTCTATTACTGTATCTGTTACCGGTTCTATTACTGTATCTATTACCGGTTCTATTACTGTATCTGTTTCCAGTTCTATTACTGTATCTGTTTCCAGTTCCATTACTGTATCTATTTCCAGTTCTATTACTGTATCTATTTCCAGTTCTATTACTGTATCTATTACCGGTTCTATTACTGTTTCTGTTTCCAGTTCTATTATTGTCTCTGTTACCGGTTCTATTGCTGTATCTGTTTCCAGTTCTATTACTGTGTCTGTTTCCAGTTCTATGACTGTATCTATTTCCAGTTCTATTGCTGTATCTGTTTCCAGTTCTATTACTGTATCTGTTTCCAGTTCTATTACTGTATCTGTTTCCAGTTCTATTACTGTATCTATTACCGGTTCTATTACTGTATCTGTTTCCAGTTCTATTACTGTATCTGTTTCCGGTTCTATTACTGTATCTGTTTCCAGTTCTATTACTGTCTCTGTTACTGGTTCTATTACTGTGTCTGTTTCCGGTTCTACTCTGTATCTGTTTCCAGTTCTATTACTGTCTCTGTTACTGGTTCTATTACTGTGTCTGTTTCCGGTACTATTACTGTGTCTGTTTCCAGTTCTATTACTGTATCTGTTTCCGGTTCTATTACTGTATCTGTTTCCAGTTCTATTACTGTCTCTGTTACTGGTTCTATTACTGTGTCTGTTTCCGGTTCTACTCTGTATCTGTTTCCAGTTCTATTACTGTCTCTGTTACTGGTTCTATTACTGTGTCTGTTTCCAGTTCTATGACTGTATCTGTTTCCAGTTCTATTACTGTATCTGTTTCCGGTTCTATTACTGTATCTGTTTCCAGTTCTATTACTGTATCTGTTACCGGTTCTATTACTGTGTCTGTTTCCAGTTCTATCACTGTATCTGTTACTGGTTCTATGACTGTGTCTGTTTCCAGTTCTATTACTGTATCTGTTTCCAGTTCTATAACTGTATCTATTTCCAGTTCTATTACTGTATCTGTTACTGGTGCTATTACTGTATCTGATTCCAGTTCTATTACTGTATGTGTTTCCAGTTCTATTACTGTCTCTGTTACCGGTTCTATTACTGTATCTGTTACCAGTTCTATTACTGTATCTATTTCCAGTTCTATTACTGTATCTGTTACTGGTGCTATTACTATATCTGTTTCCAGTTCTATGACTGTATCTATTTCCAGTTCTATTACTGTATCTTTTTCCAGTTCTATTACTGTATCTGTTTCCAGTTCTATTACTGTATCTATTACCAGTTCTATTACTGTACCTGTTTCCAGTTCTATTACTGTATCTGTTACCAGTTCTATTACTGTGTCTGTTTCCAGTTCTATTACTGTATCTGTTTCCAGTTCTAGTACTGTATCTGTTACCGGTTCTATTACTGTATCTGTTACCGGTTCTATTACTGTATCTGTTACTGGTGCTATTACTGTATCTGTTTCCAGTTCTATTACTGTATCTGTTACCAGTTCTATTACTGTATCTGTTACTGGTGCTATTACTGTATCTGTTTCCAGTTCTATTACTGTATCTATTTCCAGTTCTATTACTGTATCTGTTACCGGTTCTATTACTGTATCTGTTACCGGTTCTATTACTGTATCTGTTACTGGTGCTATTACTGTATCTGTTACTGGGGCTATTACTGTATCTGTTACCAGTTCTATTACTGTATCTGCTAACAGTTCTATTACTGTATCTGTTACTGGTGCTATTACTGTATCTGTTACCGGTTCTATTACTGTAACTGTTACCAGTTCTATTACTGTATCTGTTACTGGTGCTATTACTGTATCTGTTACCGGTTCAATGACTGTATCTATTTCCAGTTCTATTACTGTATCTGTTTTTGGTTCTATTACTGTATCTGTTACCAGTTCGATTACTGTATCTGTTACTGGTCCTATTACTGTATCTGTTACCGGTGCAATTACTGTATCTGTTACCGGTTCTACAACTGCTCATACCGGTGCTATTACTGTATCTGTTACCAGTTCTATGACTGTATCTGCTAACAGTTCTATTACTGTATCTGTTACTGGTGCTATTACTGTATCTGTTACCGGTTCTATTACTGTATCTGTTACCAGTTCTATTCCTGTATCTGTTACTGGTGCTATTACTGTATTTGTTACCTGTTCTATTGCTGCTTCAGTTACTGGTTCTATTACTGTCTCTGTTACCGGTTCTATTACTGTATCTGTTTCCAGTTCTATTACTGTATCTGTTTCTGGGTCTATTACTGTATCTGTTTCCAGTTATATTACTGTATCTGTTTCCAGTTCTATTACTGTATCTATTACCTGTTCTATTACTATATCTGTTTCCAGTTCGATTACTGTATCAGTTTCCAGTTCCATTACTGTATCTGTTTCCAGTTATTTTACTGTATCTGTTTCCGGTTCTATTACTGTATCTGTTTCCAGTTCTATTACTGTATCTGTTTCCAGTTCCATTACTGTATCTATTACCAGTTCTATTACTGTATCTGTTTCTGGTTCTATTACTGTATCTGTTTCCAGTTCTATTACTGTATCTGTTTCCAGTTCTATTACTGTGTCTGTTTCCAGTTCTATTACTGTATCTGTTTCCAGTTCTATTACTGTATCTGTTTCCAGTTCTATTACTGTATCTGTTTCCAGTTCTATTACTGTATCTATTACCGGTTCTATGACTGTATCTGTTTCCAGTTCTATTACTGTATCTGTTTCCGGTTCTATTACTGTATCTGTTTCCAGTTCTATTACTGTCTCTGTTACTGGTTCTATTACTGTGTCTGTTTCCGGTTCTATTACTGTATCTGTTTCCAGTTCTATTACTGTCTCTGTTACTGGTTCTATTACTGTGTCTGTTTCCGGTACTATTACTGTGTCTGTTTCCAGTTCTATTACTGTATCTGTTACCGGTTCTATTACTGTATCTGTTTCCAGTTCTATTACTGTATCTGTTTCCGGTTCTATTACTGTGTCTGTTTCCAGTTCTATTACTGTATCTGTTACCGGTTCTATTACTGTGTCTGTTTCCAGTTCTATCACTGTATCTGTTACTGGTTCTATGACTGTGTCTGTTTCCAGTTCTATTACTGTATCTGTTTCCAGTTCTATAACTGTATCTATTTCCAGTTCTATTACTGTATCTGTTACTGGTGCTATTACTGTATCTGATTCCAGTTCTATTACTGTATCTGTTTCCAGTTCTATTACTGTCTCTGTTACCGGTTCTATTACTGTATCTGTTACCAGTTCTATTACTGTATCTATTTCCAGTTCTATTACTGTATCTGTTACTGGTGCTATTACTATATCTGTTTCCAGTTCTATGACTGTATCTATTTCCAGTTCTATTACTGTATCTTTTTCCAGTTCTATTACTGTATCTGTTTCCAGTTCTATTACTGTATCTATTACCAGTTCTATTACTGTACCTGTTTCCAGTTCTATTACTGTATCTGTTACCAGTTCTATTACTGTGTCTGTTTCCAGTTCTATTACTGTATCTGTTTCCAGTTCTAGTACTGTATCTGTTACCGGTTCTATTACTGTATCTGTTACCGGTTCTATTACTGTATCTGTTTCCAGTTCTATTACTGTATCTGTTACTGGTGCTATTACTGTATCTGTTTCCAGTTCTATTACTGTATCTGTTACCAGTTCTATTACTGTATCTGTTACTGGTGCTATTACTGTATCTGTTTCCAGTTCTATTACTGTATCTATTTCCAGTTCTATTACTGTATCTGTTACCGGTTCTATTACTGTATCTGTTACCGGTTCTATTACTGTATCTGTTACTGGTGCTATTACTGTATCTGTTACTGGGGCTATTACTATATCTGTTACCAGTTCTATTACTGTATCTGCTAACAGTTCTATTACTGTGTCTGTTACTGGTGCTATTACTGTATCTGTTACCGGTTCTATTACTGTAACTGTTACCAGTTCTATTACTGTATCTGTTACTGGTGCTATTACTGTATCTGTTACCGGTTCAATGACTGTATCTATTTCCAGTTCTATTACTGTATCTGTTTTTGGTTCTATTACTGTATCTGTTACCAGTTCGATTACTGTATCTGTTACTGGTCCTATTACTGTATCTGTTACCGGTGCAATTACTGTATCTGTTACCGGTTCTACAACTGCTCATACCGGTGCTATTACTGTATCTGTTACCTGTTCTATTGCTGCTTCAGTTACTGGTTCTATGACTGTATCTGTTACCGGTTCTATTACTGTATCTGTTTCCAGTTCTATTACTGTATCTGTTTCCGGGTCTATTACTGTATCTGTTTCCAGTTCTATTACTGTATCTGTTTCCAGTTCTATTACTGTATCTATTACCTGTTCTATTACTATATCTGTTTCCAGTTCGATTACTGTATCAGTTTCCAGTTCCATTACTGTATCTGTTTCCAGTTATTTTACTGTATCTGTTTCCGGTTCTATTACTGTATCTGTTTCCAGTTCTATTACTGTATCTGTTTCCAGTTCCATTACTGTATCTATTACCAGTTCTATTACTGTATCTGTTTCTGGTTCTATTACTGTATCTGTTTCCAGTTCTATTACTGTATCTGTTTCCAGTTCTATTACTGTGTCTGTTTCCAGTTCTATTACTGTATCTGTTTCCAGTTCTATTACTGTATCTATTACCTGTTCTATTACTGTATCTATTTCCAGTTCTATTACTGTATCTATTACCGGTTCTATTACTGTTTCTGTTTCCAGTTCTATTACTGTCTCTGTTACCGTTTCTATTACTGTATCTGTTTCCAGTTCTATTACTGTATCTGTTTCCAGTTCTATTGCTGTATCTGTTTCCAGTTCTATTACTGTATCTGTTTCCAGTTCTATTAATGTCTCTGTTACTGGTTCTATTACTGTGTCTGTTTCCGGTTCTATTACTGTGTCTGTTTCCAGTTCTATTACTGTATCTGTTACTGGTTCTATTACTGTATCTGTTTCCAGTTCTATTACTGTATCTGTTTCCGGTTCTATTACTGTGTCTGTTTCCAGTTCTATTACTGTATCTGTTTCCGGTTCTATTACTGTGTCTGTTTCCAGTTCTATTACTGTCTCTGTTACTGGTTCTATTACTGAGTCTGTTTCGGGTTCTATTACTGTATCTGTTTCCAGTTCTATTACTGTCTCTGTTACTGGTTCTATTACTGTGTCTGTTTCCGGTTCTATTACTGTATCTGTTTCCAGTTCTATTACTGTCTCTGTTACTGGTTCTATTACTGTGTCTGTTTCCGGTACTATTACTGTGTCTGTTTCCAGTTCTATTACTGTATCTTTTTCCAGTTCTATTGCTGTATCTGTTTCCAGTTCTATTACTGTATCTATTACCAGTTCTATTACTGTACCTGTTTCCAGTTCTATTACTGTATCTGTTACCAGTTCTATTATTGTGTCTGTTTCCAGTTCTATTACTGTATCTGTTTCCAGTTCTATTCCTGTATCTGTTACCGGTTCTATTACTGTATCTGTTACCGGTTCTATTACTGTATCTGTTTCCAGTTCTATTACTGTATCTGTTACTGGTGCTATTACTGTATCTGTTTCCAGTTCTATTACTGTATCTGTTACCAGTTCTATTACTGTATCTGTTACTGGTGCTATTACTGTATCTGTTTCCAGTTCTATTACTGTATCTATTTCCAGTTCTATTACTGTATCTGTTACCGGTTCTATTACTGTATCTGTTACCGGTTTTATTACTGTATCTGTTACTGGTGCTATTACTGTATCTGTTACTGGTGCTATTACTGTATCTGTTACCAGTTCTATTACTGTATCTGCTAACAGTTCTATTACTGTATCTGTTTCCAGTTCTATTACTGTATCTGTTTCCGGTTCTATTACTGTGTCTGTTTCCAGTTATATTACTGTATCTGTTTCCGGTTCTATTACTGTGTCTGTTTCCAGTTCTATTACTGTCTCTGTTACTGGTTCTATTACTGAGTCTGTTTCCGGTTCTATTACTGTATCTGTTTCCAGTTCTATTACTGTCTCTGTTACTGGTTCTATTACTGTGTCTGTTTCCGGTTCTATTACTGTATCTGTTTCCAGTTCTATTACTGTCTCTGTTACTGGTTCTATTACTGTGTCTGTTTCCGGTACTATTACTGTGTCTGTTTCCAGTTCTATTACTGTATCTTTTTCCAGTTCTATTACTGTATCTGTTTCCAGTTCTATTACTGTATCTATTACCAGTTCTATTACTGTACCTGTTTCCAGTTCTATTACTGTATCTGTTACCAGTTCTATTACTGTGTCTGTTTCCAGTTCTATTACTGTATCTGTTTCCAGTTCTATTACTGTATCTGTTACCGGTTCTATTACTGTATCTGTTACCGGTTCTATTACTGTATCTGTTTCCAGTTCTATTACTGTATCTGTTACCAGTTCTATTACTGTATCTGTTACTGGTGCTATTACTGTATCTGTTTCCAGTTCTATTACTGTATCTATTTCCAGTTCTATTGCTGTATCTGTTACCGGTTCTATTACTGTATCTGTTACCGGTTCTATTACTGTATCTGTTACTGGTGCTATTACTGTATCTGTTACTGGTGCTATTACTGTATCTGTTACCAGTTCTATTACTGTATCTGCTAACAGTTCTATTACTGTATCTGTTACTGGTGCTATTACTGTATCTGTTACCGGTTCTATTGCTGTAACTGTTACCAGTTCTATTACTGTATCTGTTACTGGTGCTATTACTGTATCTGTTACCTGCTCTATTACTGTATCTATTTCCAGTTCTATTACTGTATCTGTTACCGGTTCTATTACTGTATCTGTTACCAGTTCGATTACTGTATCTGTTACTGGTCCTATTACTGTATCTGTTACTGGTGCTATTACTGTATCTGTTACCAGTTCTATTACTGTATCTGCTAACAGTTCTATTACTGTATCTGTTACTGGTGCTATTACTGTATCTGTTTCCAGTTCTATTACTGTATCTATTTCCAGTTCTATTACTGTATCTGTTACCGGTTCTATTACTGTATCTGTTACCGGTTCTATTACTGTATCTGTTACTGGTGCTATTACTGTATCTGTTACTGGTGCTATTACTGTATCTGTTACCAGTTCTATTACTGTATCTGCTAACAGTTCTATTACTGTATCTGTTACTGGTGCTATTACTGTATCTGTTACCGGTTCTATTACTGTAACTGTTACCAGTTCTATTACTGTATCTGTTACTGGTGCTATTACTGTATCTGTTACCGGTTCAATTACTGTATCTATTTCCAGTTCTATTACTGTATCTGTTTTTGGTTCTATTACTGTATCTGTTACCAGTTCGATTACTGTATCTGTTACCGGTCCTATTACTGTATCTGTTACCGGTGCAATTACTGTATCTGTTACCGGTTCTACAACTGCTCATACCAGTGCTGTTACTGTATCTGTTACCAGTTCTATGACTGTATCTGCTAACAGTTCTATTACTGTATCTGTTACTGGTGCTATTACTGTATCTGTTACCGGTTCTATTACTGTATCTGTTACCAGTTCTATTACTGTATCTGTTACAGGTGCTATTACTGTATCTGTTACCTGTTCTATTGCTGCTTCAGTTACCGGTTCTATTACTGTATCTGTTACCGGTTCTATTACTGTATCTATTACCAGTTCTATTACTGTATCTATTTCCAGTTCTATTACTGTCTCTGTTACCGGTTCTATTACGGTTTCTGTTACCAGTTCTATTACTGTATCTGTTACTGGTGCTATTACTGTATCTGTTAGCTGTTCCATTGCTGCATCAGTTACCGGTTCTATTACTGTATCTGTTTCCAGTTCTATTACTATATCTGCTAACAGTTCTATTACTGTATCTGTTCCTGGTGCTATTACTGTATCTGTTACCGGTTCTATTACTGTATCTGTTACCAGTTCTATGACTGTATCTGTTACCAGTTCTATTCCTGTATCTCTTACTGGTGCAATTACTGTATCGGTTACCGGTGCTATTACTGTATCTGTTACCAGTTCTATTACTGCATCTGTTACCAGTTCTATTACTGTATCTGTTACTGGTGCTATTACTGTATCTGTTACTAGTGCTATTACTGTATCTGTTACCGGTTCTATTACTGTATCTGTTACCAGTTCTATTACTGTATCTGTTACTGGTGCTATTACTGTATCTGTTTCCAGTTCTATTACTGTATCTGTTTCAAGTTCTATTACTGTATCTCTTTCCAGTTCTATTACTGTATCTGTTACCGGTTCTATTACTGTATCTATTACCGGTTCTATTACTGTATCTGTTTCCAGTTCTATTACTGTATCTGTTTCCAGTTCCATTACTGTATCTGTTTCCAGTTCTATTACTGTATCTATTACCTTTTCTATAACTGTATCTATTTCCAGTTCTATTACTGTATCTATTACCGGTTCTATTACTGTTTCTGTTTCCAGTTCTATTACTGTCTCTGTTACCGTTTCTATTGCTGTATCTGTTTCCAGTTCCATTACTGTATCTGTTTCCAGTTCTATGACTGTATCTATTTCCAGTTCTATTACTGTATCTATTACCGGTTCTATTACTGTTTCTGTTTTCAGTTCTATGACTGTCTCTGTTACCGTTTCTATTACTGTATCTATTTCCAGTTCTATTACTGTATCTGTTTCCAGTTCTATTACTGTATCTGTTTCCAGTTCTATTACTGTATCTGTTTCCAGTTCTATGACTGTATCTATTTCCAGTTCTATTACTGTATCTGTTTCCAGTTCTATTACTGTATCTGTTTCCAGGTCTATTACTGTATCTGTTTCCAGTTCTATTACTGTATCCGTTTCCAGTTCTATTACTGTGTCTGTTTCCAGTTCTATGACTGTATCTATTTCCAGTTCTATTACTGTATCTGTTTCCAGTTCTATTACTGTATCTGTTTCCAGTTCTATTACTGTATCTGTTTCCAGTTCTATTACTGTATCTATTACCGGTTCTATTACTGTATCTGTTTCCAGTTCTATTACTGTATCTGTTTCCGGGTCTATTACTGTATCTGTTTCCAGTTCTATTCCTGTATCTGTTTCCAGTTCTATTACTGTATCTATTACCTGTTCTATTACTATATCTGTTTCCAGTTCTATTACTGTATCAGTTTCCAGTTCCATTACTGTATCTGTTTCCGGTTCTATTACTGTATCTGTTTCCAGTTCTATTACTGTATCTGTTTCCAGTTCTATTACTGTATCTGTTTCCAGTTCTATTACTGTATCTGTTTCCAGTTCTATTACTGTATCTGTTTCCGGTTCTATTACTGTATCTGTTTGCAGTTCTATTACTGTATCTGTTACCTGTTCTATTACTGTATCTGTTTCCAGTTCTATTACTGTATCTGTTTCCAGTTCTATTACTGTGTCTGTTTCCAGTTCTATTACTGTATCTGTTTCCAGTTCTGTTACTGTATCTGTTTCCAGTTCTATTACTGTATCTATTACCTGTTCTATTACTGTATCTATTTACAGTTCTATTACTGTATCTATTACCGGTTCTATTACTGTTTCTGTTTCCAGTTTTATTACTGTCTCTGTTACCGTTTCTATTACTGTATCTGTTTCCAGTTCTATTACTGTATCTGTTTCCGGTTCTATTACTGTGTCTGTTTCCAGTTCTATTACTGTATCTGTTTCCGGTTCTATTACTGTGTCTGTTTCCAGTTCGATTACTGTCTCTGTTACTGGTTCTATTACTGTGTCTGTTTCCGGTTCTATTACTGTGTCTGTTTCCAGTTCTATTACTGTCTCTGTTACTGGTTCTATTACTGTGTCTGTTTCTGGTTCTATTACTGTATCTGTTTCCAGTTCTATTACTGTCTCTGTTACTGGTTCTATTACTGTATCTGTTTCCGGTTCTATTACTGTGTCTGTTTCCAGTTCTATTACTGTATCTGTTTCCAGTTCTATAACTGTATCTATTACCAGTTCTATTACTGTATCTGTTACTGGTGCTATTACTGTATCTGTTAGCTGTTCCATTGCTGCATCAGTTACCGGTTCTATTACTGTATCTGTTTCCAGTTCTATTACTATATCTGCTAACAGTTCTATTACTGTATCTGTTCCTGGTGCTATTACTGTATCTGTTACCGGTTCTATTACTGTATCTGTTACCAGTTCTATGACTGTATCTGTTACCAGTTCTATTCCTGTATCTCTTACTGGTGCAATTACTGTATCTGTTACCGGTGCTATTACTGTATCTGTTACCAGTTCTATTACTGCATCTGTTACCAGTTCTATTACTGTATCTGTTACTGGTGCTATTACTGTATCTGTTACTAGTGCTATTACTGTATCTGTTACCGGTTCTATTACTGTATCTGTTACCAGTTCTATTACTGTATCTGTTACTGGTGCTATTACTGTATCTCTTTCCAGTTCTATTACTGTATCTGTTACCGGTTCTATTACTGTATCTATTACCGGTTCTATTACTGTATCTGTTTCCAGTTCTATTACTGTATCTGTTTCCAGTTCCATTACTGTATCTGTTTCCAGTTCTATTACTGTATCTATTACCTTTTCTATAACTGTATCTATTTCCAGTTCTATTACTGTATCTATTACCGGTTCTATTACTGTTTCTGTTTCCAGTTCTATTACTGTCTCTGTTACCGTTTCTATTGCTGTATCTGTTTCCAGTTCCATTACTGTATCTGTTTCCAGTTCTATGACTGTATCTATTTCCAGTTCTATTACTGTATCTATTACCGGTTCTATTACTGTTTCTGTTTTCAGTTCTATGACTGTCTCTGTTACCGTTTCTATTACTGTATCTATTTCCAGTTCTATTACTGTATCTGTTTCCAGTTCTATTACTGTATCTGTTTCCAGTTCTATTACTGTATCTGTTTCCAGTTCTATGACTGTATCTATTTCCAGTTCTATTACTGTATCTGTTTCCAGTTCTATTACTGTATCTGTTTCCAGGTCTATTACTGTATCTGTTTCCAGTTCTATTACTGTATCCGTTTCCAGTTCTATTACTGTGTCTGTTTCCAGTTCTATGACTGTATCTATTTCCAGTTCTATTACTGTATCTGTTTCCAGTTCTATTACTGTATCTGTTTCCAGTTCTATTACTGTATCTGTTTCCAGTTCTATTACTGTATCTATTACCGGTTCTATTACTGTATCTGTTTCCAGTTCTATTACTGTATCTGTTTCCGGGTCTATTACTGTATCTGTTTCCAGTTCTATTCCTGTATCTGTTTCCAGTTCTATTACTGTATCTATTACCTGTTCTATTACTATATCTGTTTCCAGTTCTATTACTGTATCTGTTTCCGGTTCTATTACTGTATCTGTTTCCAGTTCTATTACTGTATCTGTTTCCAGTTCTATTACTGTATCTGTTTCCAGTTCTATTACTGTATCTGTTTCCAGTTCTATTACTGTATCTGTTTCCGGTTCTATTACTGTATCTGTTTGCAGTTCTATTACTGTATCTGTTACCTGTTCTATTACTGTATCTGTTTCCAGTTCTATTACTGTATCTGTTTCCAGTTCTATTACTGTGTCTGTTTCCAGTTCTATTACTGTATCTGTTTCCAGTTCTGTTACTGTATCTGTTTCCAGTTCTATTACTGTATCTATTACCTGTTCTATTACTGTATCTATTTACAGTTCTATTACTGTATCTATTACCGGTTCTATTACTGTTTCTGTTTCCAGTTTTATTACTGTCTCTGTTACCGTTTCTATTACTGTATCTGTTTCCAGTTCTATTACTGTATCTGTTTCCGGTTCTATTACTGTGTCTGTTTCCAGTTCTATTACTGTATCTGTTTCCGGTTCTATTACTGTGTCTGTTTCCAGTTCGATTACTGTCTCTGTTACTGGTTCTATTACTGTGTCTGTTTCCGGTTCTATTACTGTGTCTGTTTCCAGTTCTATTACTGTCTCTGTTACTGGTTCTATTACTGTGTCTGTTTCTGGTTCTATTACTGTATCTGTTTCCAGTTCTATTACTGTCTCTGTTACTGGTTCTATTACTGTATCTGTTTCCGGTTCTATTACTGTGTCTGTTTCCAGTTCTATTACTGTATCTGTTTCCAGTTCTATAACTGTATCTATTACCAGTTCTATTACTGTATCTGTTACTGGTGCTATTACTGTATCTGTTTCCAGTTCTATTACTGTATCTGTTTCCAGTTCTATTACTGTCTCTGTTACCGGTTCTATTACTGTATCTGTTACCAGTTCTATTACTGTATCTATTTCCAGTTCTATTACTGTATCTGTTACTGGTGCTATTACTGTATCTGTTTCCAGTTCTATTACTGTAACTATTTCCAGTTCTATTACTGTATCTGTTTCCAGTTCTATTACTGTATCTGTTTCCAGTTCTATTACTGTATCTATTACCAGTTCTATTACTGTACCTGTTTCCAGTTCTATTACTGTATCTGTTTCCAGTTCTATTACTGTATCTGTTTCCAGTTCTATTACTGTATCTGTTACCGGTTCTATTACTGTATCAGTTACCGGTTCTATTACTGTATCTGTTTCCAGTTCTATTACTGTATCTGTTACTGGTGCTATTACTGTATCTGTTTCCAGTTCTATTACTGTATCTGTTACCAGTTCTATTACTGTATCTGTTACTGGTGCTATTACTGTATCTGTTTCCAGTTCTATTACTGTATCTATTTCCAGTTCTATTACTGTATCTGTTACCGGTTCTATTACTGTATCTGTTACCAGTTCTATTACTGTATCTGTTACCGGTTCTATTACTGTATCTGTTACTGGTGCTATTACTGTATCTGTTACTGGTGCTATTACTGTATCTGTTACCAGTTCTATTACTGTATCTGCTAACAGTTCTATTACTGTATCTGTTACTGGTGCTATTACTGTATCTGTTACCGGTTCTATTGCTGTAACTGTTACCAGTTCTATTACTGTATCTGTTACTGGTGCTATTACTGTATCTGTTACCTGCTCTATTATTGTATCTATTTCCAGTTCTATTACTGTATCTGTTACCGGTTCTATTACTGTATCTGTTACCAGTTCGATTACTGTATCTGTTACTGGTCCTATTACTGTATCTGTTACCGGTGCAATTACTGTATCTGTTACCGGTTCTACTACTGCTCATACCGGTGCTATTACTGTATCTGTTACCAGTTCTATGACTGTATCTGCTAACAGTTCTATTACTGTATCTGTTACTGGTGCTATTACTGTATCTGTTATTGGTTCTATTACTGTATCTGTTACCATTTCTATTACTGTATCTGTTACTGGTGCTATTACTGTATCTGTTACCTGTTCTATTGCTGCTTCAGTTAACGGTTCTATTACTGTATCTGTTACCGGTTCTATTACTGTATCTATTACCAGTTCTATTACTGTATCTATTTCCAGTTCTATTACTGTCTCTGTTACAGGTTCTATTACGGTATCTGTTACCAGTTCTATGACTGTATCTGCTAACAGTTCTATTACTGTATCTGTTACTGGTGCTATTACTGTATCTGTTACTGCTTCTATTACTGTATCTGTTACCAGTTCTATTACTGTATCTGTTACTGGTGCTATTACTGTATCTGTTACCTGTTCTATTGCTGCTTCAGTTACCGGTTCTATTACTGTATCTGTTACCGGTTCTATTACTGTATCTGTTTCCAGTTCTATTACTGTCTCTGTTACTGGTTCTATTACTGTGTCTGTTTCCGGTACTATTACTGTGTCTGTTTCCAGTTCTATTACTGTATCTTTTTCCAGTTCTATTACTGTATCTGTTTCCAGTTCTATTACTGTATCTGTTACCAGTTCTATTACTGTGTCTGTTTCCAGTTCTATTACTGTATCTGTTTCCAGTTCTATTACTGTATCTGTTACCGGTTCTATTACTGTATCTGTTACCGGTTCTATTACTGTATCTGTTTCCAGTTCTATTACTGTATCTGTTACTGGTGCTATTACTGTATCTGTTTCCAGTTCTATTACTGTATCTGTTACCAGTTCTATTACTGTATCTGTTACTGGTGCTATTACTGTATCTGTTTCCAGTTCTATTACTGTATCTATTTCCAGTTCTATTACTGTATCTGTTACCGGTTCTATTACTGTATCTGTTACCGGTTCTATTACTGTATCTGTTACTGGTGCTATTACTGTATCTGTTACTGGTGCTATTACTGTATCTGTTACCAGTTCTATTACTGTATCTGCTAACAGTTCTATTACTGTATCTGTTACTGGTGCTATTACTGTATCTGTTACCGGTTCTATTACTGTAACTGTTACCAGTTCTATTACGGTATCTGTTACTGGTGCTATTACTGTATCTGTTACCGGTTCAATTACTGTATCTATTTCCAGTTCTATTACTGTATCTGTTTTTGGTTCTATTACTGTATCTGTTACCAGTTCGATTACTGTATCTGTTACCGGTCCTATTACTGTATCTGTTACCGGTGCAATTACTGTATCTGTTACCGGTTCTACAACTGCTCATACCGGTGCTATTACTGTATCTGTTACCGGTTCTATTACTGTATCAGTTACCGGTTCTATTACTGTATCTGTTTCCAGTTCTATTACTGTATCTGTTACTGGTGCTATTACTGTATCTGTTTCCAGTTCTATTACTGTATCTGTTACCAGTTCTATTACTGTATCTGTTACTGGTGCTATTACTGTATCTGTTTCCAGTTCTATTACTGTATCTATTTCCAGTTCTATTACTGTATCTGTTACCGGTTCTATTACTGTATCTGTTACCAGTTCTATTACTGTATCTGTTACCGGTTCTATTACTGTATCTGTTACTGGTGCTATTACTGTATCTGTTACTGGTGCTATTACTGTATCTGTTACCAGTTCTATTACTGTATCTGCTAACAGTTCTATTACTGTATCTGTTACTGGTGCTATTACTGTATCTGTTACCGGTTCTATTGCTGTAACTGTTACCAGTTCTATTACTGTATCTGTTACTGGTGCTATTACTGTATCTGTTACCTGCTCTATTATTGTATCTATTTCCAGTTCTATTACTGTATCTGTTACCGGTTCTATTACTGTATCTGTTACCAGTTCGATTACTGTATCTGTTACTGGTCCTATTACTGTATCTGTTACCGGTGCAATTACTGTATCTGTTACCGGTTCTACTACTGCTCATACCGGTGCTATTACTGTATCTGTTACCAGTTCTATGACTGTATCTGCTAACAGTTCTATTACTGTATCTGTTACTGGTGCTATTACTGTATCTGTTATTGGTTCTATTACTGTATCTGTTACCATTTCTATTACTGTATCTGTTACTGGTGCTATTACTGTATCTGTTACCTGTTCTATTGCTGCTTCAGTTAACGGTTCTATTACTGTATCTGTTACCGGTTCTATTACTGTATCTATTACCAGTTCTATTACTGTATCTATTTCCAGTTCTATTACTGTCTCTGTTACAGGTTCTATTACGGTATCTGTTACCAGTTCTATGACTGTATCTGCTAACAGTTCTATTACTGTATCTGTTACTGGTGCTATTACTGTATCTGTTACTGCTTCTATTACTGTATCTGTTACCAGTTCTATTACTGTATCTGTTACTGGTGCTATTACTGTATCTGTTACCTGTTCTATTGCTGCTTCAGTTACCGGTTCTATTACTGTATCTGTTACCGGTTCTATTACTGTATCTGTTTCCAGTTCTATTACTGTCTCTGTTACTGGTTCTATTACTGTGTCTGTTTCCGGTACTATTACTGTGTCTGTTTCCAGTTCTATTACTGTATCTTTTTCCAGTTCTATTACTGTATCTGTTTCCAGTTCTATTACTGTATCTGTTACCAGTTCTATTACTGTGTCTGTTTCCAGTTCTATTACTGTATCTGTTTCCAGTTCTATTACTGTATCTGTTACCGGTTCTATTACTGTATCTGTTACCGGTTCTATTACTGTATCTGTTTCCAGTTCTATTACTGTATCTGTTACTGGTGCTATTACTGTATCTGTTTCCAGTTCTATTACTGTATCTGTTACCAGTTCTATTACTGTATCTGTTACTGGTGCTATTACTGTATCTGTTTCCAGTTCTATTACTGTATCTATTTCCAGTTCTATTACTGTATCTGTTACCGGTTCTATTACTGTATCTGTTACCGGTTCTATTACTGTATCTGTTACTGGTGCTATTACTGTATCTGTTACTGGTGCTATTACTGTATCTGTTACCAGTTCTATTACTGTATCTGCTAACAGTTCTATTACTGTATCTGTTACTGGTGCTATTACTGTATCTGTTACCGGTTCTATTACTGTAACTGTTACCAGTTCTATTACGGTATCTGTTACTGGTGCTATTACTGTATCTGTTACCGGTTCAATTACTGTATCTATTTCCAGTTCTATTACTGTATCTGTTTTTGGTTCTATTACTGTATCTGTTACCAGTTCGATTACTGTATCTGTTACCGGTCCTATTACTGTATCTGTTACCGGTGCAATTACTGTATCTGTTACCGGTTCTACAACTGCTCATACCGGTGCTATTACTGTATCTGTTACCAGTTCTATGACTGTATCTGCTAACAGTTCTATTACTGTATCTGTTACTGGTGCTATTACTGTATCTGATACCGGTTCTATTACTGTATCTGTTACCAGTTCTATTACTGTATCTGTTACAGGTGCTATTACTGTATCTGTTACCTGTTCTATTGCTGCTTCAGTTACCGGTTCTATTACTGTATCTGTTACCGGTTCTATTACTGTATCTATTACCAGTTCTATTACTGTATCTATTTCCAGTTCTATTACTGTCTCTGTTACCGGTTCTATTACGGTTTCTGTTACCAGTTCTATTACTGTATCTGTTACTGGTGCTATTACTGTATCTGTTAGCTGTTCCATTGCTGCATCAGTTACCGGTTCTATTACTGTATCTGTTTCCAGTTCTATTACTATATCTGCTAACAGTTCTATTACTGTATCTGTTCCTGGTGCTATTACTGTATCTGTTACCGGTTCTATTACTGTATCTGTTACCAGTTCTATTACTGTATCTGTTACCGGTTCTATTACTGTATCTGTTACCAGTTCTATTCCTGTATCTCTTACTGGTGCAATTACTGTATCTGTTACCGGTGCTATTACTGTATCTGTTACCAGTTCTATTACTGCATCTGTTACCAGTTCTATTACTGTATCTGTTACTGGTGCTATTACTGTATCTGTTACTAGTGCTATTACTGTATCTGTTACCGGTTCTATTACTGTATCTGTTACCAGTTCTATTACTGTATCTGTTACTGGTGCTATTACTGTATCTGTTACCAGTTCTATTACTGTATCTATTACCGGTTCTATTACTGCATCTGTTACTGGTGCTATTACTGTATCTGTTTCCAGTTCTATTACTGTATCTGTTTCAAGTTCTATTACTGTATCTCTTTCCAGTTCTATTACTGTATCTGTTACCGGTTCTATTACTGTATCTATTACCGGTTCTATTACTGTATCTGTTTCCAGTTCTATTACTGTATCTGTTTCCAGTTCCATTACTGTATCTGTTTCCAGTTCTATTACTGTATCTATTACCTTTTCTATAACTGTATCTATTTCCAGTTCTATTACTGTATCTATTACCGGTTCTATTACTGTTTCTGTTTCCAGTTCTATTACTGTCTCTGTTACCGTTTCTATTGCTGTATCTGTTTCCAGTTCTATTACTGTATCTGTTTCCAGTTCTATGACTGTATCTATTTCCAGTTCTATTACTGTATCTATTACCGGTTCTATTACTGTTTCTGTTTTCAGTTCTATGACTGTCTCTGTTACCGTTTCTATTACTGTATCTATTTCCAGTTCTATTACTGTATCTGTTTCCAGTTCTATTACTGTATCTGTTTCCAGTTCTATTACTGTATCTGTTTCCAGTTCTATGACTGTATCTATTTCCAGTTCTATTACTGTATCTGTTTCCAGTTCTATTACTGTATCTGTTTCCAGTTCTATTACTGTATCTGTTTCCAGTTCTATTACTGTATCCGTTTCCAGTTCTATCACTGTGTCTGTTTCCAGTTCTATGACTGTATCTATTTCCAGTTCTATTACTGTATCTGTTTCCAGTTCTATTACTGTATCTGTTTCCAGTTCTATTACTGTATCTGTTTCCAGTTCTATTACTGTATCTATTACCAGTTCTATTACTGTATCTGTTTCCAGTTCTATTACTGTATCTGTTTCCGGGTCTATTACTGTATCTGTTTCCAGTTCTATTCCTGTATCTGTTTCCAGTTCTATTACTGTATCTATTACCTGTTCTATTACTATATCTGTTTCCAGTTCTATTACTGTATCAGTTTCCAGTTCCATTACTGTATCTGTTTCCAGTTATTTTACTGTATCTGTTTCCGGTTCTATTACTGTATCTGTTTCCAGTTCTATTACTGTATCTGTTTCCAGTTCTATTACTGTATCTGTTTCCAGTTCTATTACTGTATCTGTTTCCGGTTCTATTACTGTATCTGTTTTCAGTTCTATTACTGTATCTGTTACCTGTTCTATTACTGTATCTGTTTCCAGTTCTATTACTGTATCTGTTTCCAGTTCTATTACTGTGTCTGTTTCCAGTTCTATTACTGTATCTGTTTCCAGTTCTGTTACTGTATCTGTTTCCAGTTCTATTACTGTATCTATTACCTGTTCTATTACTGTATCTATTTACAGTTCTATTACTGTATCTATTGCCGGTTCTATTACTGTTTCTGTTTCCAGTTTTATTACTGTCTCTGTTACCGTTTCTATTACTGTATCTGTTTCCAGTTCTATTACTGTATCTATTACCGGTTCTATTACTGTATCTGTTTCCGGTTCTATTACTGTATCTGTTTCCAGTTCTATTACTGTCTCTGTTACTGGTTCTATTACTGTGTCTGTTTCCGGTTCTATTACTGTGTCTGTTTCCAGTTCTATTACTGTATCTGTTACCGGTTCTATTACTGTATCTGTTTCCAGTTCTATTACTGTATCTGTTTCCGGTTCTATTACTGTGTCTGTTTCCAGTTCTATTACTGTATCTGTTTCCGGTTCTATTACTGTGTCTGTTTCCAGTTCTATTACTGTCTCTGTTACTGGTTCTATTACTGTGTCTGTTTCCGGTTCTATTACTGTGTCTGTTTCCAGTTCTATTACTGTCTCTGTTACTGGTTCTATTACTGTGTCTGTTTCTGGTTCTATTACTGTATCTGTTTCCAGTTCTATTACTGTCTCTGTTACTGGTTCTATTACTGTATCTGTTTCCGGTTCTATTACTGTGTCTGTTTCCAGTTCTATTACTGTATCTGTTTCCAGTTCTATAACTGTATCTATTACCAGTTCTATTACTGTATCTGTTACTGGTGCTATTACTGTATCTGTTTCCAGTTCTATTACTGTATCTGTTTCCAGTTCTATTACTGTCTCTGTTACCGGTTCTATTACTGTATCTGTTACCAGTTCTATTACTGTATCTATTTCCAGTTCTATTACTGTATCTGTTACTGGTGCTATTACTGTATCTGTTTCCAGTTCTATTACTGTAACTATTTCCAGTTCTATTACTGTATCTGTTTCCAGTTCTATTACTGTATCTGTTTCCAGTTCTATTACTGTATCTATTACCAGTTCTATTACTGTACCTGTTTCCAGTTCTATTACTGTATCTGTTTCCAGTTCTATTACTGTATCTGTTTCCAGTTCTATTACTGTATCTGTTTCCAGTTCTATTACTGTATCTGTTACCGGTTCTATTACTGTATCAGTTACCCGTTCTATTACTGTATCTGTTTCCAGTTCTATTACTGTATCTGTTACTGGTGCTATTACTGTATCTGTTTCCAGTTCTATTACTGTATCTGTTACCAGTTCTATTACTGTATCTGTTACTGGTGCTATTACTGTATCTGTTTCCAGTTCTATTACTGTATCTATTTCCAGTTCTATTACTGTATCTGTTACCGGTTCTATTACTGTATCTGTTACCAGTTCTATTACTGTATCTGTTACCGGTTCTATTACTGTATCTGTTACTGGTGCTATTACTGTATCTGTTACTGGTGCTATTACTGTATCTGTTACCAGTTCTATTACTGTATCTGCTAACAGTTCTATTACTGTATCTGTTACTGGTGCTATTACTGTATCTGTTACCGGTTCTATTGCAGTAACTGTTACCAGTTCTATTACTGGATCTGTTACTGGTGCTATTACTGTATCTGTTACCTGCTCTATTACTGTATCTATTTCCAGTTCTATTACTGTATCTGTTACCGGTTCTATTACTGTATCTGTTACCAGTTCGATTACTGTATCTGTTACTGGTCCTATTACTGTATCTGTTACCGGTGCAATTACTGTATCTGTTACCGGTTCTACTACTGCTCATACCGGTGCTATTACTGTATCTGTTACCAGTTCTATGACTGTATCTGCTAACAGTTCTATTACTGTATCTGTTACTGGTGCTATTACTGTATCTGTTACTGGTTCTATTACTGTATCTGTTTCCAGTTCTATTACTGTATCCGTTTCCAGTTCTATTACTGTGTCTGTTTCCAGTTCTATGACTGTATCTATTTCCAGTTCTATTACTGTATCTGTTTCCAGTTCTATTACTGTATCTGTTTCCAGTTCTATTACTGTATCTGTTTCCAGTTCTATTACTGTATCTATTACCGGTTCTATTACTGTATCTGTTTCCAGTTCTATTACTGTATCTGTTTCCGGGTCTATTACTGTATCTGTTTCCAGTTCTATTCCTGTATCTGTTTCCAGTTCTATTACTGTATCTATTACCTGTTCTATTACTATATCTGTTTCCAGTTCTATTACTGTATCAGTTTCCAGTTCCATTACTGTATCTGTTTCCAGTTATTTTACTGTATCTGTTTCCGGTTCTATTACTGTATCTGTTTCCAGTTCTATTACTGTATCTGTTTCCAGTTCTATTACTGTATCTGTTTCCAGTTCTATTACTGTATCTGTTTCCGGTTCTATTACTGTATCTGTTTTCAGTTCTATTACTGTATCTGTTACCTGTTCTATTACTGTATCTGTTTCCAGTTCTATTACTGTATCTGTTTCCAGTTCTATTACTGTGTCTGTTTCCAGTTCTATTACTGTATCTGTTTCCAGTTCTGTTACTGTATCTGTTTCCAGTTCTATTACTGTATCTATTACCTGTTCTATTACTGTATCTATTTACAGTTCTATTACTGTATCTATTACCGGTTCTATTACTGTTTCTGTTTCCAGTTTTATTACTGTCTCTGTTACCGTTTCTATTACTGTATCTGTTTCCAGTTCTATTACTGTATCTATTACCGGTTCTATTACTGTATCTGTTTCCGGTTCTATTACTGTATCTGTTTCCAGTTCTATTACTGTCTCTGTTACTGGTTCTATTACTGTGTCTGTTTCCGGTTCTATTACTGTGTCTGTTTCCAGTTCTATTACTGTATCTGTTACCGGTTCTATTACTGTATCTGTTTCCAGTTCTATTACTGTATCTGTTTCCGGTTCTATTACTGTGTCTGTTTCCAGTTCTATTACTGTATCTGTTTCCGGTTCTATTACTGTGTCTGTTTCCAGTTCTATTACTGTCTCTGTTACTGGTTCTATTACTGTGTCTGTTTCCGGTTCTATTACTGTGTCTGTTTCCAGTTCTATTACTGTCTCTGTTACTGGTTCTATTACTGTGTCTGTTTCTGGTTCTATTACTGTATCTGTTTCCAGTTCTATTACTGTCTCTGTTACTGGTTCTATTACTGTATCTGTTTCCGGTTCTATTACTGTGTCTGTTTCCAGTTCTATTACTGTATCTGTTTCCAGTTCTATAACTGTATCTATTACCAGTTCTATTACTGTATCTGTTACTGGTGCTATTACTGTATCTGTTTCCAGTTCTATTACTGTATCTGTTTCCAGTTCTATTACTGTCTCTGTTACCGGTTCTATTACTGTATCTGTTACCAGTTCTATTACTGTATCTATTTCCAGTTCTATTACTGTATCTGTTACTGGTGCTATTACTGTATCTGTTTCCAGTTCTATTACTGTAACTATTTCCAGTTCTATTACTGTATCTGTTTCCAGTTCTATTACTGTATCTGTTTCCAGTTCTATTACTGTATCTATTACCAGTTCTATTACTGTACCTGTTTCCAGTTCTATTACTGTATCTGTTTCCAGTTCTATTACTGTATCTGTTTCCAGTTCTATTACTGTATCTGTTTCCAGTTCTATTACTGTATCTGTTACCGGTTCTATTACTGTATCAGTTACCGGTTCTATTACTGTATCTGTTTCCAGTTCTATTACTGTATCTGTTACTGGTGCTATTACTGTATCTGTTTCCAGTTCTATTACTGTATCTGTTACCAGTTCTATTACTGTATCTGTTACTGGTGCTATTACTGTATCTGTTTCCAGTTCTATTACTGTATCTATTTCCAGTTCTATTACTGTATCTGTTACCGGTTCTATTACTGTATCTGTTACCAGTTCTATTACTGTATCTGTTACCGGTTCTATTACTGTATCTGTTACTGGTGCTATTACTGTATCTGTTACTGGTGCTATTACTGTATCTGTTACCAGTTCTATTACTGTATCTGCTAACAGTTCTATTACTGTATCTGTTACTGGTGCTATTACTGTATCTGTTACCGGTTCTATTGCTGTAACTGTTACCAGTTCTATTACTGTATCTGTTACTGGTGCTATTACTGTATCTGTTACCTGCTCTATTACTGTATCTATTTCCAGTTCTATTACTGTATCTGTTACCGGTTCTATTACTGTATCTGTTACCAGTTCGATTACTGTATCTGTTACTGGTCCTATTACTGTATCTGTTACCGGTGCAATTACTGTATCTGTTACCGGTTCTACTACTGCTCATACCGGTGCTATTACTGTATCTGTTACCAGTTCTATGACTGTATCTGCTAACAGTTCTATTACTGTATCTGTTACTGGTGCTATTACTGTATCTGTTACTGGTTCTATTACTGTATCTGTTTCCAGTTCTATTACTGTATCCGTTTCCAGTTCTATTACTGTGTCTGTTTCCAGTTCTATGACTGTATCTATTTCCAGTTCTATTACTGTATCTGTTTCCAGTTCTATTACTGTATCTGTTTCCAGTTCTATTACTGTATCTGTTTCCAGTTCTATTACTGTATCTATTACCGGTTCTATTACTGTATCTGTTTCCAGTTCTATTACTGTATCTGTTTCCGGGTCTATTACTGTATCTGTTTCCAGTTCTATTCCTGTATCTGTTTCCAGTTCTATTACTGTATCTATTACCTGTTCTATTACTATATCTGTTTCCAGTTCTATTACTGTATCAGTTTCCAGTTCCATTACTGTATCTGTTTCCAGTTATTTTACTGTATCTGTTTCCGGTTCTATTACTGTATCTGTTTCCAGTTCTATTACTGTATCTGTTTCCAGTTCTATTACTGTATCTGTTTCCAGTTCTATTACTGTATCTGTTTCCGGTTCTATTACTGTATCTGTTTTCAGTTCTATTACTGTATCTGTTACCTGTTCTATTACTGTATCTGTTTCCAGTTCTATTACTGTATCTGTTTCCAGTTCTATTACTGTGTCTGTTTCCAGTTCTATTACTGTATCTGTTTCCAGTTCTGTTACTGTATCTGTTTCCAGTTCTATTACTGTATCTATTACCTGTTCTATTACTGTATCTATTTACAGTTCTATTACTGTATCTATTACCGGTTCTATTACTGTTTCTGTTTCCAGTTTTATTACTGTCTCTGTTACCGTTTCTATTACTGTATCTGTTTCCAGTTCTATTACTGTATCTATTACCGGTTCTATTACTGTATCTGTTTCCGGTTCTATTACTGTATCTGTTTCCAGTTCTATTACTGTCTCTGTTACTGGTTCTATTACTGTGTCTGTTTCCGGTTCTATTACTGTGTCTGTTTCCAGTTCTATTACTGTATCTGTTACCGGTTCTATTACTGTATCTGTTTCCAGTTCTATTACTGTATCTGTTTCCGGTTCTATTACTGTGTCTGTTTCCAGTTCTATTACTGTATCTGTTTCCAGTTCTATTACTGTGTCTGTTTCCAGTTCTATTACTGTCTCTGTTACTGGTTCTATTACTGTGTCTGTTTCCGGTTCTATTACTGTGTCTGTTTCCAGTTCTATTACTGTCTCTGTTACTGGTTCTATTACTGTGTCTGTTTCTGGTTCTATTACTGTATCTGTTTCCAGTTCTATTACTGTCTCTGTTACTGGTTCTATTACTGTATCTGTTTCCGGTTCTATTACTGTGTCTGTTTCCAGTTCTATTACTGTATCTGTTTCCAGTTCTATAACTGTATCTATTACCAGTTCTATTACTGTATCTGTTACTGGTGCTATTACTGTATCTGTTTCCAGTTCTATTACTGTATCTGTTTCCAGTTCTATTACTGTCTCTGTTACCGGTTCTATTACTGTATCTGTTACCAGTTCTATTACTGTATCTATTTCCAGTTCTATTACTGTATCTGTTACTGGTGCTATTACTGTATCTGTTTCCAGTTCTATTACTGTAACTATTTCCAGTTCTATTACTGTATCTGTTTCCAGTTCTATTACTGTATCTGTTTCCAGTTCTATTACTGTATCTATTACCAGTTCTATTACTGTACCTGTTTCCAGTTCTATTACTGTATCTGTTTCCAGTTCTATTACTGTATCTGTTTCCAGTTCTATTACTGTATCTGTTTCCAGTTCTATTACTGTATCTGTTACCGGTTCTATTACTGTATCAGTTACCGGTTCTATTACTGTATCTGTTTCCAGTTCTATTACTGTATCTGTTACTGGTGCTATTACTGTATCTGTTTCCAGTTCTATTACTGTATCTGTTACCAGTTCTATTACTGTATCTGTTACTGGTGCTATTACTGTATCTGTTTCCAGTTCTATTACTGTATCTATTTCCAGTTCTATTACTGTATCTGTTACCGGTTCTATTACTGTATCTGTTACCAGTTCTATTACTGTATCTGTTACCGGTTCTATTACTGTATCTGTTACTGGTGCTATTACTGTATCTGTTACTGGTGCTATTACTGTATCTGTTACCAGTTCTATTACTGTATCTGCTAACAGTTCTATTACTGTATCTGTTACTGGTGCTATTACTGTATCTGTTACCGGTTCTATTGCTGTAACTGTTACCAGTTCTATTACTGTATCTGTTACTGGTGCTATTACTGTATCTGTTACCTGCTCTATTACTGTATCTATTTCCAGTTCTATTACTGTATCTGTTACCGGTTCTATTACTGTATCTGTTACCAGTTTGATTACTGTATCTGTTACTGGTCCTATTACTGTATCTGTTACCGGTGCAATTACTGTATCTGTTACCGGTTCTACTACTGCTCATACCGGTGCTATTACTGTATCTGTTACCAGTTCTATGACTGTATCTGCTAACAGTTCTATTACTGTATCTGTTACTGGTACTATTACTGTATCTGTTACTGGTTCTATTACTGTATCTGTTTCCAGTTCTATTACTGTATCCGTTTCCAGTTCTATTACTGTGTCTGTTTCCAGTTCTATGACTGTATCTATTTCCAGTTCTATTACTGTATCTGTTTCCAGTTCTATTACTGTATCTGTTTCCAGTTCTATTACTGTATCTGTTTCCAGTTCTATTACTGTATCTATTACCGGTTCTATTACTGTATCTGTTTCCAGTTCTATTACTGTATCTGTTTCCGGGTCTATTACTGTATCTGTTTCCAGTTCTATTCCTGTATCTGTTTCCAGTTCTATTACTGTATCTATTACCTGTTCTATTACTATATCTGTTTCCAGTTCTATTACTGTATCAGTTTCCAGTTCCATTACTGTATCTGTTTCCAGTTATTTTACTGTATCTGTTTCCGGTTCTATTACTGTATCTGTTTCCAGTTCTATTACTGTATCTGTTTCCAGTTCTATTACTGTATCTGTTTCCAGTTCTATTACTGTATCTGTTTCCGGTTCTATTACTGTATCTGTTTTCAGTTCTATTACTGTATCTGTTACCTGTTCTATTACTGTATCTGTTTCCAGTTCTATTACTGTATCTGTTTCCAGTTCTATTACTGTGTCTGTTTCCAGTTCTATTACTGTATCTGTTTCCAGTTCTGTTACTGTATCTGTTTCCAGTTCTATTACTGTATCTATTACCTGTTCTATTACTGTATCTATTTACAGTTCTATTACTGTATCTATTACCGGTTCTATTACTGTTTCTGTTTCCAGTTTTATTACTGTCTCTGTTACCGTTTCTATTACTGTATCTGTTTCCAGTTCTATTACTGTATCTATTACCGGTTCTATTACTGTATCTGTTTCCGGTTCTATTACTGTATCTGTTTCCAGTTCTATTACTGTCTCTGTTACTGGTTCTATTACTGTGTCTGTTTCCGGTTCTATTACTGTGTCTGTTTCCAGTTCTATTACTGTATCTGTTACCGGTTCTATTACTGTATCTGTTTCCAGTTCTATTACTGTATCTGTTTCCGGTTCTATTACTGTGTCTGTTTCCAGTTCTATTACTGTATCTGTTTCCGGTTCTATTACTGTGTCTGTTTCCAGTTCTATTACTGTCTCTGTTACTGGTTCTATTACTGTGTCTGTTTCCGGTTCTATTACTGTGTCTGTTTCCAGTTCTATTACTGTCTCTGTTACTGGTTCTATTACTGTGTCTGTTTCTGGTTCTATTACTGTATCTGTTTCCAGTTCTATTACTGTCTCTGTTACTGGTTCTATTACTGTATCTGTTTCCGGTTCTATTACTGTGTCTGTTTCCAGTTCTATTACTGTATCTGTTTCCAGTTCTATAACTGTATCTATTACCAGTTCTATTACTGTATCTGTTACTGGTGCTATTACTGTATCTGTTTCCAGTTCTATTACTGTATCTGTTTCCAGTTCTATTACTGTCTCTGTTACCGGTTCTATTACTGTATCTGTTACCAGTTCTATTACTGTATCTGTTTCCAGTTCTATTACTGTATCTGTTACTGGTGCTATTACTGTATCTGTTTCCAGTTCTATTACTGTAACTATTTCCAGTTCTATTACTGTATCTGTTTCCAATTCTATTACTGTATCTGTTTCCAGTTCTATTACTGTATCTATTACCAGTTCTATTACTGTACCTGTTTCCAGTTCTATTACTGTATCTGTTTCCAGTTCTATTACTGTATCTGTTTCCAGTTCTATTACTGTATCTGTTTCCAGTTCTATTACTGTATCTGTTACCGGTTCTATTACTGTATCAGTTACCGGTTCTATTACTGTATCTGTTTCCAGTTCTATTACTGTATCTGTTACTGGTGCTATTACTGTATCTGTTTCCAGTTCTATTACTGTATCTGTTACCAGTTCTATTACTGTATCTGTTACTGGTGCTATTACTGTATCTGTTTCCAGTTCTATTACTGTATCTATTTCCAGTTCTATTACTGTATCTGTTACTGGTTCTATTACTGTATCTGTTACCAGTTCTATTACTGTATCTGTTACCGGTTCTATTACTGTATCTGTTACTGGTGCTATTACTGTATCTGTTACTGGTGCTATTACTGTATCTGTTACCAGTTCTATTACTGTATCTGCTAACAGTTCTATTACTGTATCTGTTACTGGTGCTATTACTGTATCTGTTACCTGCTCTATTACTGTATCTATTTCCAGTTCTATTACTGTATCTGTTACCGGTTCTATTACTGTATCTGTTACCAGTTCGATTACTGTATCTGTTACTGGTCCTATTACTGTATCTGTTACCGGTGCAATTACTGTATCTGTTACCGGTTCTACTACTGCTCATACCGGTGCTATTACTGTATCTGTTACCAGTTCTATGACTGTATCTGCTAACAGTTCTATTACTGTATCTGTTACTGGTGCTATTACTGTATCTGTTACTGGTTCTATTACTGTATCTGTTACCATTTCTATTACTGTATCTGTTACTGGTGCTATTACTGTATCTGTTACCTGTTCTATTGCTGCTTCAGTTAACGGTTCTATTACTGTATCTGTTACCGGTTCTATTACTGTATCTATTACCAGTTCTATTACTGTATCTATTTCCAGTTCTATTACTGTCTCTGTTACCGGTTCTATTACGGTATCTGTTACCAGTTCTATGACTGTATCTGCTAACAGTTCTATTACTGTATCTGTTACTGGTGCTATTACTGTATCTGTTACTGCTTCTATTACTGTATCTGTTACCAGTTCTATTACTGTATCTGTTACTGGTGCTATTACTGTATCTGTTACCTGTTCTATTGCTGCTTCAGTTACCGGTTCTATTACTGTATCTGTTACCGGTTCTATTACTGAATCTATTACCAGTTCTATTACTGTATCTATTTCCAGTTCTATTACTGTCTCTGTTACCGGTTCTATTACGGTATCTGTTACCAGTTCTATTACTGTATCTGTTACTGGTGCTATTACTGTATCTGTTACCTGTTCCATTGCTGCATCAGTTACCGGTTCTATTACTGTATCTGTTTCCAGTTCTATTACTATATCTGCTAACAGTTCTATTACTGTATCTGTTCCTGGTGCTATTACTGTATCTGTTACCGGTTCTATTACTGTATCTGTTCCTGGTGCTATTACTATATCTGTTACCGGTTCTATTACTGTATCTGTTACCAGTTCTATTACTGTATCTCTTACTGGTGCAATTACTGTATCTGTTACCGGTGCTATTACTGTATCTGTTACCAGTTCTATTACTGCATCTGTTACCAGTTCTATTACTGTATCTGTTACTGGTGCTATTACTGTATCTGTTACTAGTGCTATTACTGTACCTGTTACCGGTTCTATTACTGTATCTGTTACCAGTTCTATTACTGTATCTGTTACTGGTGCTATTACTGTATCTGTTACCTGTTCTATTACTGTATCTATTTCCAGTTCTGTTACTGTATCTGTTACCGGTTCTATTACTGTATCTGTTACTGGTGCTATTACTGTATCTGTTTACAGTTCTATTACTGTATCTGTTTCCAGTTCTATTACTGTATCTCTTTCCAGTTCTATTACTGTATCTGTTACCGGTTCTGTTACTGTATCTGTTTCCAGTTCTATTACTGTATCTGTTTCCAGTTCCATTACTGTATCTGTTTCCAGTTCTGTTACTGTATCTATTACCTTTTCGATTACTGTATCTATTTCCAGTTCTATTACTGTATCTATTACCGGTTCTATTACTGTTTCTGTTTCCAGTTCTATTACTGTCTCTGTTACCGTTTCTATTGCTGTATCTGTTTCCAGTTCTATTACTGTATCTGTTTCCAGTTCTATGACTGTATCTATTTCCAGTTCTATTACTGTATCGATTTCCAGTTCTATTACTGTATCTGTTTCCAGTCCTATTACTGTATCTGTTTCCAGTTCTATTACTGTATCTGTTTCCAGTTCTATTACTGTATCTATTACCGGTTCTATTACTGTATCTGTTTCCAGTTCTATTACTGTATCTGTTTCCGGTTCAATTACTGTATCTGTTTCCAGTTCTATTACTGTATCTGTTTCCAGTTCTATTACTGTATCTATTACCTGTTCTATTACTATATCTGTTTCCAGTTCTATTACTGTATCTGTTTCCCGTTCCATTACTGTATCTATTACCAGTTCTATTACTGTATCTGTTTCCAGTTCTATTACTGTATCTGTTTCCAGTTCTATTACTGTATCTATTTCCAGTTCTATTACTGTATCTGTTTCCAGTTCTATTACTGTATCTGTTTCCAGTTCTATTACTGTATCTGTTTCCAGTTCTATTACTGTATCTGTTTCCAGTTCTATTACTGTATCTATTACCTGTTCTATTTCTGTATCTATTTCCAGTTCTATTACTGTATCTATTACCGGTTCTATTACTGTTTCTGTTTCCAGTTCTATTACTGTACCTGTTTCCAGTTCTATTACTGTGTCTGTTTCCAGTTCTATTACTGTATCTGTTTCCAGTTCTATTACTGTATCTGTTTCCAGTTCTATTACTGTATCTATTACCTGTTCTATTTCTGTATCTATTTCCAGTTCTATTACTGTATCTATTACCGGTTCTATTACTGTTTCTGTTTCCAGTTCTATTACTGTCCCTGTTACCGTTTCTATTACTGTATCTGTTTCCACTTCTATTACTGTATCTATTACCGGTTGTATTACTGTATCTGTTTCCAGTTCTATTACTGTATCTGTTTCCAGTTCTATTACTGTCTCTGTTACTGGTTCTATTACTGTGTCTGTTTCCGGTTCTATTACTGTGTCTGTTTCCAGTTCTTTTACTGTATCTGTTACCGGTTCTATTACTGTATCTGTTTCCAGTTCTATTACTGTATCTGTTTCCGGTTCTATTACTGTGTCTGTTTCCAGTTCTATTACTGTATCTGTTTCCGGTTCTATTACTGTGTCTGTTTCCAGTTCTATTACTGTCTCTATTACTGGTTCTATTACTGTGTCTGTTTCCGGTTCTATTACTGTATCTGTTTCCAGTTCTATTACTGTCTCTGTTACTGGTTCTATTACTGTGTCTGTTTCTGGTTCTATTACTGTATCTGTTTCCAGTTCTATTACTGTCTCTGTTACTGGTTCTATTACTGTGTCTGTTTCCGGTACTATTGCTGTGTCTGTTTCCAGTTCTATTACTGTATCTGTTACCGGTTCTATTACTGTATCTGTTTCCAGTTCTATTACTGTATCTGTTTCCCGTTCTATTACTGTGTCTGTTTCCAGTTCTATTACTGTATCTGTTACCGGTTCTATTACTGTGTCTGTTTCCAGTTCTATTACTGTATCTGTTACTGGTTCTATGACTGTGTCTGTTTCCAGTTCTATTACTGTATCTGTTACCGGTTCTATTACTGAATCTGTTTCCAGTTCTGTTACTGTATCCGTGTCCGGTTCTATTACTGTATCTGTTTCCAGTTCTATTACTGTCTCTGTTACTGGTTCTATTACTGTATCTGTTTCCAGTTCTATTACTGTATCTGTTTCCGGTTCTATTACTGTATCTGTTTCCAGTTCTATCACTGTATCTGTTTCCGGTTCTATTACTGTATCTGTTTCCAGTTCTATCACTGTATCTGTTACCGTTTCTATTACTGTATCTGTTTCCACTTCTATTACTGTATCTGTTTCCAGTTCTATTACTGTATCTGTTTCCGGTTCTATTACTGTATCTGTTTTCAGTTCTATTACTGTCTCTGTTACTGGTTCTGTTACTGTATCTGTTTTCAGTTCTATTACTGTCTCTGTTACCTTTTCAATTACTATATCTGTTTCCAGTTCCATTACTGTATCTATTTCCAGTTCTATTACTGTATCTGTTTCCGGTTCTATTACTGTATCTGTTTCCAGTTCTATCACTGTATCTGTTTCCGGTTCTATTACTGTGTCTGTTTCCAGTTCTATTACTGTATCTGTTACCGGTTCTATTACTGTCTCTGCTACCGGTTCTATTACTGCGTCTGTTTCCAGTTCTATTACTGTCTCTGTTACTGGTTCTATTACTGTCTCTGTTACCGGTTCTATTACTGTCTCTGTTACGGTTCTATTACTGCGTCTGTTTCCAGTTCTATTACTGTATCTGTTTCCAGTTCTATTACTGTCTCTGTTACCGGTTCTATTACTGCGTCTGTTTCCAGTTCTATTACTGTATCTGTTTCCAGTTGTATTACTATATCTGCTTCCAGTTCTATGACTGTATCTGTTTCCAGTTCTATGACTGTATCTGTTTCCAGTTCTATTACTGTATCTGTTTCCAGTTCTATTACTGTATCTGTTTCCAGTTCTATTACTGTATCTGTTTCCAGTTCTATGACTGTATCTCTTTCCAGTTCTATTACTGTATCTGTTACCTGTTCTATTACTGTATCTGTTTCCAGTTCTATTACTGTCTCTGTTACCGTTTCTATTACTATATCTGTTTCCCGTTCTATTACTGTATCTATTTCCAGTTCTATTACTGTATCTGTTTCCACTTCTATTACTGTATCTGTTTCCAGTTCTATTACTGTATCTGTTTCCGGTTCTATTACTGTATCTGTTTCCAGTTCTATTACTGTCTCTGTTACTGGTTCTATTACTGTATCTGTTTCCAGTTCTATTACTGTCTCTGTTACCGTTTCTATTACTATATCTGTTTCCAGTTCCATTACAGTATCTATTTCCAGTTCTATTACTGTATCTGTTTCCAGTTCTATTACTGTATCTGTTTCCAGTTCTATTACTGCGTCTGTTTCCAGTTCTATTACTGCATCTGTTTCCAGTTCTATTACTGTATCTATTTCCAGTTCTATTACTGCATCTGTTTCCAGTTCTATTACTGTATCTGTTTCCAGTTCTATTACTGCGTCTGTTTCCAGTTCTATTGCTGCATCTGTTTCCAGTTCTATTACTGTATCTGTTTCCAGTTCTATTACTATATCTGTTTCCAGTTCTATTACTGTATTTATTTCCAGTTCCATTACTGTATCTGTTTCCAGTTCTATTACTGTATCTGTTTCCAGTTCTATTACTGCATCTGTTTCCAGTTCTATTACTGTATCTATTTCCAGTTCTATAACTGTATCTGTTACCAGTTCTATTACTGTATCTGTTTCCAGTTCCATTACTGTATCTATTTCCAGTTCTATTACTGTATCTGTTTCCAGTTCTATTACTGTCTCTGTTACTGGTTCTATTACTGTATCTGTTTCCAGTTCTATTACTGTCTCTGTTACCGTTTCTATTACTATATCTGTTTCCAGTTCCATTACAGTATCTATTTCCAGTTCTATTACTGTATCTGTTTCCAGTTCTATTACTGTATCTGTTTCCAGTTCTATAACTGCGTCTGTTTCCAGTTCTATTACTGCATCTGTTTCCAGTTCTATTACTGTATCTGTTTCCAGTTCTATTACTGTATCTGTTTCCAGTTCTATTACTGCATCTGTTTCCAGTTCTCTTACTATATCTGTTTCCAGTTCTATGACTGTATCTGTTTCCAGTTCTATTACTATATCTGTTTCCAGTTCTATGACTGTATCTGTTACCAGTTCTATTACTGTATCTGTTTCCAGTTCTATTACTGTCTCTGTTACTGGTTCTATTACTGTATCTATTACCAGTTCTATTACTGTATCTGTTTCCAGTTCTATTACTGTATCTATTACCAGTTCTATTACTGTATCTGTTTCCAGTTCTATTACTGTCTCTGTTACTGGTTCTATTACTGTATCTGTTACCAGTTCTATTACTGTATCTGTTTCCAGTTCTATTACTGTCTCTGTTACTGGTTCTATTACTGTATCTATTACCAGTTCTATTACTGTATCTGTTTCCAGTTCTATTACTGTATCTATTACCTGTTCCATTACTGTATCTGTTTCCAGTTCTATTACTGTATCTATTACCAGTTCTATTACTGTATCTATTACCAGTTCTATTACTGTATCTATTACCTGTTCTATTACTGTATCTGTTTCCAGTTCTATTACTGTGTCTGTTACCAGTTCTATTACTGTATCTTTTTCCAGTTCTATTACTGTATCTATTACCTGTTCCATTACTGTATCTGTTTCCAGTTCTATTACTGTATCTATTACCAGTTCTATTACTGTATCTATTACCAGTTCTATTACTGTATCTATTACCTGTTCTATTACTGTATCTGTTTCCAGTTCTATTACTGTGTCTGTTACCAGTTCTATTACTGTATCTTTTTCCAGTTCTATTACTGTATCTGTTACCAGTTCTATTACTGTATCTGTTCCCAGTTCTATTACTGTGTCTGTTTCCAGTTCTGTAACTCTGTTCCCTGTTCCGTTGCTGTATCTGTTTCCAGTTATTGGGACCATTAATATTACCTGGATCATCTCCTCAGACATTTCGATTTTGAACGGGTGAATCCTTTCATCTTCCTCCGTATCAGGTCCAACACCCGGACCCCACCAGCCTTCCCCCTCTGGGATGGTTTTGGGGGTTTTGTGGGAAAGCAAATAATAAAGGAACGTTCCAATTGCCAACGTGAAGATGAGGAGCAACATATCGGAATGAAGAGATCTGACAGGGAGCAGAGCAGATAATAAACCAGTCAAACAGCAGCTCAGACATTCCCACAGCCAGTCAACATGCTCAAAATGCAGTGAGTAACTCAGGAAAATGACCACAGACAGTTCAGCATTTATCGAAAAATACACTGATCAAAGAGAGCTCAGAGCACCAGGGACAGAGAGACTGAGAGAACACAGAGAGCTCAGAGCACCAGGGACAGAGAGACTGAGAGAACACAGAGAGCTCACAGCACCAGGGGCAGAGAGACTGAGAGAACACAGAGAGTTCACAGCACCAGGGACACAGAGAGACTGAGAGAACACAGAGAGTTCACAGCACCAGGGACAGAGAGACGGAGAGAACACAGAGAGTTCACAGCACCAGGGACAGAGAGACTGAGAGAACACAGAGAGTTCACAGCACCGGTGACAGAGAGACTGAGAGAACACAGAGAGTTCACAGCACCAGGGACACAGAGACTGAGAGAACAGAGAGAGTTCACAGCACCAGGGACACAGAGACTGAGAGAACACAGAGAGTTCACAGCACCAGGGACAGAGAGACTGAGAGAACACAGAGAGTTCACAGCACCAGGGACAGAGAGACTGAGAGAACACAGAGAGTTCACAGCACCAGGGACAGAGAGACTGAGAGAACACAGAGAGTTCACAGCAGCAGGGACACAGAGACTGAGAGAACACAGAGAGTTCACAGCACCAGGGACACAGAGACCGAGAGAACACAGAGAGTTCACAGCACCAGGGACACAGAGACTGAGAGAACACAGAGAGTTCACAGCAGCAGGGACAGAGAGACTGAGAGAACACAGAGAGTTCACAGCACCAGGGACAGAGAGACTGAGAGAACACAGAGAGTTCACAGCACCAGGGACACAGAGACTGAGAGAACACAGAGAGTTCACAGCACCAGGGACAGAGAGACTGAGAGAACACAGAGAGTTCACAGCACCAGGGACACAGAGACTGAGAGAACACAGAGAGTTCACAGCACCAGGGACACAGAGACTGAGAGAACAGAGAGAGTTCACAGCACCAGGGACACAGAGACTGAGAGAACACAGAGAGTTCACAGCACCAGGGACAGAGAGACAGAGAGAACACAGAGAGTTCACAGCACCAGGGACAGAGAGACTGAGAGAACACAGAGAGTTCACAGCACCAGGGACACAGAGAGACTGAGAGAACACAGAGAGTTCACAGCACCAGGGACAGAGAGACTGAGAGAACACAGAGAGTTCACAGCACCAGGGACACAGAGAGACTGAGAGAACACAGAGAGTTCACAGCACCAGGGACAGAGAGAGACTGAGAGAACACAGAGAGTTCACAGCACCAGGGACAGAGAGACTGAGAGAACACAGAGAGTTCACAGCACCAGGGACAGAGAGACTGAGAGAACACAGAGAGTTCACAGCACCAGGGACACAGAGACTGAGAGAACACAGAGAGTTCACAGCACCAGGGACAGAGAGAGACTGAGAGAACACGGAGAGTTCACAGCACCAGGGACAGAGAGACTGAGAGAACACAGAGAGTTCACAGCACCAGGGACAGAGAGACTGAGAGAACACAGAGAGTTCACAGCACCAGGGACAGAGAGACTCAGAGAACACAGAGAGTTCACGGCACCAGGGACAGAGAGACTGAGAGAACACAGAGAGTTCACAGCACCAGGGACAGAGAGAGACTGAGAGAACACAGAGAGTTCACAGCACCAGGGACAGAGAGACTGAGAGAACACAGAGAGTTCACAGCACCAGGGACAGAGAGACTGAGAGAACACAGAGAGTTCACAGCACCAGGGACACAGAGACTGAGAGAACACAGAGAGTTCACAGCACCAGGGACAGAGAGACTGAGAGAACACAGAGAGTTCACAGCACCAGGGACAGAGAGACTAAGAGAACACAGAGAGTTCACAGCACCAGGGACACAGAGAGACTGAGAGAACACAGAGAGTTCACAGCACCAGGGACACAGAGACTGAGAGAACACAGAGAGTTCACAGCACCAGGGACACAGAGACTGAGAGAACACAGAGAGTTCACAGCACCAGGGACACAGAGACTGAGAGAACACAGAGAGTTCACAGCACCAGGGACAGAGAGACTGAGAGAACACAGAGAGTTCACAGCACCAGGGACAGAGAGACTTAGAGAACAGAGAGAGTTCACAGCACCAGGGACAGAGAGACTGAGAGAACACAGAGAGTTCACAGCACCAGGGACACAGAGAGACTGAGAGAACACAGAGAGTTCACAGCACCAGGGACAGAGAGACTGAGAGAACACAGAGAGTTCACAGCACCAGGGACAGAGAGACTGAGAGAACACAGAGAGTTCACAGCACCAGGGACAGAGAGACTGAGAGAACACAGAGAGTTCACAGCAGCAGGGACAGAGAGACTGAGAGAACACAGAGAGTTCACAGCACCAGGGACACAGAGACTCAGAGAACACAGAGAGTTCACAGCAACAGGGACAGAGAGACTGAGAGAACACAGAGAGTTCACAGCACCAGGGACAGAGAGACTGAGAGAACACAGAGAGTTCACAGCATCAGGGACAGAGAGACTGAGAGAACACAGAGAGTTCACAGCACCAGGGACAGAGAGACTGAGAGAACACAGAGAGTTCACAGCACCAGGGACAGAGAGACGGAGAGAACACAGAGAGTTCACAGCACCAGTGACAGAGAGACTGAGAGAACACAGAGAGTTCACAGCACCAGGGACAGAGAGACTGAGAGAACACAGAGAGTTCACAGCACCAGGGACAGAGAGACTGAGAGAACACAGAGAGTTCACAGCACCAGGGACAGAGAGACTGAGAGAACACAGAGAGTTCACAGCACCAGGGACACAGAGACTCAGAGAACACAGAGAGTTCACAGCACCAGGGACAGAGAGACTCAGAGAACACAGAGAGTTCACGGCACCAGGGACAGAGAGACTGAGAGAACACAGAGAGTTCACAGCACCAGGGACACAGAGAGACTGAGAGAACACAGAGAGTTCACAGCACCAGGGACACAGAGACTGAGAGAACAGAGAGAGTTCACAGCACCAGGGACAGAGAGACTGAGAGAACACAGAGAGTTCACAGCAGCAGGGACACAGAGACTGAGAGAACACAGAGAGTTCACAGCACCAGGGACAGAGAGACTGAGAGAACACAGAGAGTTCACAGCACCAGGGACACAGAGACAGAGAACACAGAGAGTTCACAGCACCAGGGACACAGAGACTGAGAGAACACAGAGAGTTCACAGCACCAGGGACAGAGAGACTGAGAGAACACAGAGAGTTCACAGCACCAGGGACAGAGAGACTGAGAGAACACAGAGAGTTCACAGCACCAGGGACACAGAGACTGAGAGAACACAGAGAGTTCACAGCACCAGGGACAGAGAGACTGAGAGAACACAGAGAGTTCACAGCACCAGGGACAGAGAGACTGAGAGAACACAGAGAGTTCACAGCACCAGGGACAGAGAGACTGAGAGAACACAGAGAGTTCACAGCACCAGGGACAGAGAGACTGAGAGAACACAGAGAGTTCACAGCACCAGGGACAGAGAGACTGAGAGAACACAGAGAGTTCACAGCACCAGGGACAGAGAGACTGAGAGAACACAGAGAGTTCACAGCACCAGGGACAGAGAGACTGAGAGAACACAGAGAGTTCACAGCACCAGGGACACAGAGACTGAGAGAACACAGAGAGTTCACAGCACCAGGGACACAGAGACTGAGAGAACACAGAGAGTTCACAGCACCAGGGACACAGAGACTGAGAGAACACAGAGAGTTCACAGCACCAGGGACAGAGAGACTGAGAGAACACAGAGAGTTCACAGCACCAGGGACAGAGAGACTTAGAGAACAGAGAGAGTTCACAGCACCAGGGACAGAGAGACTGAGAGAACACAGAGAGTTCACAGCACCAGGGACACAGAGAGACTGAGAGAACACAGAGAGTTCACAGCACCAGGGACAGAGAGACTGAGAGAACACAGAGAGTTCACAGCACCAGGGACAGAGAGACTGAGAGAACACAGAGAGTTCACAGCACCAGGGACACAGAGACTGAGAGAACACAGAGAGTTCACAGCACCAGGGACAGAGAGACTGAGAGAACACAGAGAGTTCACAGCACCAGGGACACAGAGACTCAGAGAACACAGAGAGTTCACAGCAACAGGGACAGAGAGACTGAGAGAACACAGAGAGTTCACAGCACCAGGGACACAGAGAGACTGAGAGAACACAGAGAGTTCACAGCACCAGGGACACAGAGAGACTGAGAGAACACAGAGAGTTCACAGCACCAGGGACAGAGAGACTGAGAGAACACAGAGAGTTCACAGCACCAGGGACAGAGAGACTGAGAGAACACAGAGAGTTCACAGCACCAGGGACACAGAGACTGAGAGAACACAGAGAGTTCACAGCACCAGGGACAGAGAGACTGAGAGAACACAGAGAGTTCACAGCACCAGGGACAGAGAGACTGAGAGAACACAGAGAGTTCACAGCACCAGGGACAGAGAGACTGAGAGAACACAGAGAGTTCACAGCACCAGGGACACAGAGAGACTGAGAGAACACAGAGAGTTCACAGCACCAGTGACAGAGAGACTGAGACAACACAGAGAGTTCACAGCACCAGGGACAGAGAGACTGAGAGAACACAGAGAGTTCACAGCACCAGTGACACAGAGACTGAGAGAACAGAGAGAGTTCACAGCACCAGGGACAGAGAGACTGAGAGAACACAGAGAGTTCACAGCACCAGGGACAGAGAGACTCAGAGAACACAGAGAGTTCACAGCACCAGGGACAGTGAGACTGAGAGAACACAGAGAGTTCACAGCATCAGGGACAGAGAGACTGAGAGAACACAGAGAGTTCACAGCACCAGGGACAGAGAGACTGAGAGAACACAGAGAGTTCACAGCACCAGGGACAGAGAGACGGAGAGAACACAGAGAGTTCACAGCACCAGTGACAGAGAGACTGAGAGAACACAGAGAGTTCACAGCACCAGGGACAGAGAGACTGAGAGAACACAGAGAGTTCACAGCACCAGGGACAGAGAGACTGAGAGAACACAGAGAGTTCACAGCACCAGGGACACAGAGACTGAGAGAACACAGAGAGTTCACAGCACCAGGGACAGAGAGACTGAGAGAACACAGAGAGTTCACAGCACCAGGGACACAGAGAGACTGAGAGAACACAGAGAGTTCACAGCACCAGGGACAGAGAGACTGAGAGAACACAGAGAGTTCACAGCAACAGGGACAGAGAGACTGAGAGAACACAGAGAGTTCACAGCACCAGGGACAGAGAGACTGAGAGAACACAGAGAGTTCACAGCACCAGGGACAGAGAGACTGAGAGAACACAGAGAGTTCACAGCACCAGGGACACAGAGACTGAGAGAACACAGAGAGTTCACAGCACCAGGGACACAGAGACTGAGAGAACACAGAGAGTTCACAGCACCAGGGACAGAGAGACTGAGAGAACACAGAGAGTTCACAGCATCAGGGACAGAGAGACTGAGAGAACACAGAGAGTTCACAGCACCAGGGACAGAGAGACTGAGAGAACACAGAGAGTTCACAGCACCAGGGACAGAGAGACGGAGAGAACACAGAGAGTTCACAGCACCAGTGACAGAGAGACTGAGAGAACACAGAGAGTTCACAGCACCAGGGACAGAGAGACTGAGAGAACACAGAGAGTTCACAGCACCAGGGACAGAGAGACTGAGAGAACACAGAGAGTTCACAGCACCAGGGACAGAGAGACTGAGAGAACACAGAGAGTTCACAGCACCAGGGACACAGAGACTCAGAGAACACAGAGAGTTCACAGCACCAGGGACAGAGAGACTCAGAGAACACAGAGAGTTCACGGCACCAGGGACAGAGAGACTGAGAGAACACAGAGAGTTCACAGCACCAGGGACAGAGAGACTGAGAGAACACAGAGAGTTCACAGCAGCAGGGACACAGAGACTGAGAGAACACAGAGAGTTCACAGCACCAGGGACAGAGAGACTGAGAGAACACAGAGAGTTCACAGCACCAGGGACACAGAGACAGAGAACACAGAGAGTTCACAGCACCAGGGACACAGAGACTGAGAGAACACAGAGAGTTCACAGCACCAGGGACAGAGAGACTGAGAGAACACAGAGAGTTCACAGCACCAGGGACAGAGAGACTGAGAGAACACAGAGAGTTCACAGCACCAGGGACACAGAGACTGAGAGAACACAGAGAGTTCACAGCACCAGGGACAGAGAGACTGAGAGAACACAGAGAGTTCACAGCACCAGGGACAGAGAGACTGAGAGAACACAGAGAGTTCACAGCACCAGGGACAGAGAGACTGAGAGAACACAGAGAGTTCACAGCACCAGGGACAGAGAGACTGAGAGAACACAGAGAGTTCACAGCACCAGGGACAGAGAGACTGAGAGAACACAGAGAGTTCACAGCACCAGGGACAGAGAGACTGAGAGAACACAGAGAGTTCACAGCACCAGGGACAGAGAGACTGAGAGAACACAGAGAGTTCACAGCACCAGGGACACAGAGACTGAGAGAACACAGAGAGTTCACAGCACCAGGGACACAGAGACTGAGAGAACACAGAGAGTTCACAGCACCAGGGACACAGAGACTGAGAGAACACAGAGAGTTCACAGCACCAGGGACAGAGAGACTGAGAGAACACAGAGAGTTCACAGCACCAGGGACAGAGAGACTTAGAGAACAGAGAGAGTTCACAGCACCAGGGACAGAGAGACTGAGAGAACACAGAGAGTTCACAGCACCAGGGACACAGAGAGACTGAGAGAACACAGAGAGTTCACAGCACCAGGGACAGAGAGACTGAGAGAACACAGAGAGTTCACAGCACCAGGGACAGAGAGACTGAGAGAACACAGAGAGTTCACAGCACCAGGGACACAGAGACTGAGAGAACACAGAGAGTTCACAGCACCAGGGACAGAGAGACTGAGAGAACACAGAGAGTTCACAGCACCAGGGACACAGAGACTCAGAGAACACAGAGAGTTCACAGCAACAGGGACAGAGAGACTGAGAGAACACAGAGAGTTCACAGCACCAGGGACACAGAGAGACTGAGAGAACACAGAGAGTTCACAGCACCAGGGACACAGAGAGACTGAGAGAACACAGAGAGTTCACAGCACCAGGGACAGAGAGACTGAGAGAACACAGAGAGTTCACAGCACCAGGGACAGAGAGACTGAGAGAACACAGAGAGTTCACAGCACCAGGGACACAGAGACTGAGAGAACACAGAGAGTTCACAGCACCAGGGACAGAGAGACTGAGAGAACACAGAGAGTTCACAGCACCAGGGACAGAGAGACTGAGAGAACACAGAGAGTTCACAGCACCAGGGACAGAGAGACTGAGAGAACACAGAGAGTTCACAGCACCAGGGACACAGAGAGACTGAGAGAACACAGAGAGTTCACAGCACCAGTGACAGAGAGACTGAGACAACACAGAGAGTTCACAGCACCAGGGACAGAGAGACTGAGAGAACACAGAGAGTTCACAGCACCAGTGACACAGAGACTGAGAGAACAGAGAGAGTTCACAGCACCAGGGACAGAGAGACTGAGAGAACACAGAGAGTTCACAGCACCAGGGACAGAGAGACTCAGAGAACACAGAGAGTTCACAGCACCAGGGACAGAGAGACTGAGAGAACACAGAGAGTTCACAGCATCAGGGACAGAGAGACTGAGAGAACACAGAGAGTTCACAGCACCAGGGACAGAGAGACTGAGAGAACACAGAGAGTTCACAGCACCAGGGACAGAGAGACGGAGAGAACACAGAGAGTTCACAGCACCAGTGACAGAGAGACTGAGAGAACACAGAGAGTTCACAGCACCAGGGACAGAGAGACTGAGAGAACACAGAGAGTTCACAGCACCAGGGACAGAGAGACTGAGAGAACACAGAGAGTTCACAGCACCAGGGACACAGAGACTGAGAGAACACAGAGAGTTCACAGCACCAGGGACAGAGAGACTGAGAGAACACAGAGAGTTCACAGCACCAGGGACACAGAGAGACTGAGAGAACACAGAGAGTTCACAGCACCAGGGACAGAGAGACTGAGAGAACACAGAGAGTTCACAGCAACAGGGACAGAGAGACTGAGAGAACACAGAGAGTTCACAGCACCAGGGACAGAGAGACTGAGAGAACACAGAGAGTTCACAGCACCAGGGACAGAGAGACTGAGAGAACACAGAGAGTTCACAGCACCAGGGACACAGAGACTGAGAGAACACAGAGAGTTCACAGCACCAGTGACAGAGAGACTGAGAGAACACAGAGAGTTCACAGCACCAGGGACAGAGAGACTGAGAGAACACAGAGAGTTCACAGCACCAGGGACAGAGAGACTGAGAGAACACAGAGAGTTCACAGCACCAGGGACAGAGAGACCGAGAGAACACAGAGAGTTCACAGCACCAGGGACAGAGAGACTGAGAGAACACAGAGAGTTCACAGCACCAGGGACACAGAGAGACTGAGAGAACACAGAGAGTTCACAGCACTCGGGACAGAGAGACTTAGAGAACACAGAGAGATGGCCTTGGGCTTATAATTTGTTCTTAATATATTTGCTTCTGCTCCAATGCAGTAACACATCACCTCCCGCAGATGCAATACAATATTGGAAAATGTGAGGTTATGCACTTTGGCAGGAAAAATCAGAGAGCAAGTTATTATCTTAATGGTGAGAAGCTGGAAAGTACTGCAGTACAAAGGGATCTGGGGGTCCTAGTGCAAGAAAATCAAAAAGTTGGTATGCAGGTGCAGCAGGTGATCAAGAAGGCCAACAGAATGTTGGCTTTTATTGCTCGGGGGATAGAATATAAAAACAGGGAGGTATTGCTGCAGTTATATAAGGTATTGGTGAGACCGCACCTGGAATACTGCATACAGTTTTGGTGTCCATACTTAAGAAAAGACATACTTGCTCTCGAGGCAGTACAAAGAAGGTTCACTCGGTTAATCCCGGGGATGAGGGGGCGGACATATGAGGAGAGGTTGAGTAGATTGGGACTCTACTCATTGGAGTTCAGAAGAATGAGAGGCGATCTTATTGAAACATATAAGATTGTGAAGGGGCTTGATCGGGTGGATGCGGTAAGGATGTTCCCAAGGATGGGTGAAACTAGAACTAGGGGGCATAGTCTTAGAATAAGGGGCTGCTCTTTCAAAACTGAGATGAGGAGAAACTTCTTCACTCAGAGGGTAGTAGGTCTGTGGAATTTGCTGCCCCAGGAAGCTGTGGAAGCTACATCATTAGATAAATTTAAAACAGAAATAGACAGTTTCCTAGAAGTAAAGGGAATTAGGGGTTATGGGGAGCGGGCAGGAAATTGGACATGAATTTAGATTTGAGGTTAGGATCAGATCAGCCATGATCTTATTGAATGGCGGAGCAGGCTCGAGGGGCCGATTGGCCTTCTCCTGCTCCTATTTCTTATGTTCTGATGTTCTTCCCCAGATGGTGGTGACTCATTCAGGCTGAGACCACCTCACTCGGGGCACCAGTCAAACAGCAACAATTGGTCTCAGCACCCCTCAACTGGATAGGTGAGGGGTGCGGGGTGGGTTGGATGTTGGGTGAGGGGTGGGGTGGATGTTGGGTGAGGGGTGCGGGGTTGGTGGGTGTTGGGTGAGGGGTGGGGTGGATGTTGGGTGAGGGGTGCGGGGTTGGTGGGTGTTGGGTGAGGGGTGGGGTGGATGTTGGGTGAGGGGTGCGGGGTTGGTGGGTGTTGGGTGAGGGGTGCGGGGTCGGTGGGTGTTGGGTGAGGGGTGCGGGGTCGGTGGGTGTTGGGTGAGGGGTGCGGGGTCGGTGGGTGTTGGGTGAGGGGTGCGGGGTGGGTGTTGGGTGAGGGGTGCGGGGTGGGTGTTGGGTTAGGGGTGCGGGGTGGGTGTTGGGTTAGGGGTGCGGGGTGGGTGTTGGGTTAGGGGTGCGGGGTGGGTGTTGGGTTAGGGGTGCGGGGTGGGTGTTGGGTTAGGGGTGCGGGGTGGGTGTTGGGTTAGGGGTGCGGGGTCGGTGGGTGTTGGGTGAGGGGTGCGGGGTCGGTGGATGTTGGGTGAGGGGTGCGGGGTCGGTGGGTGTTGGGTGAGGGGTGCGGGGTGGGTGTTGGGTGAGGAGTGCGGGGTCGGTGGGTGTTGGGTGAGGGGTGCGGGGTGGGTGTTGGGTTAGGGGTGCGGGGTGGGTGTTGGGTTAGGGGTGCGGGGTGGGTGTTGGGTGAGGGGTGCGGGGTCGGTGGGTGTTGGGTTAGGGGTGCGGGGTCGGTGGGTGTTGGGTGAGGGGTGCGGGGTGGGTGTTGGGTTAGGGGTGCGGGGTGGGTGTTGGGTTAGGGGTGCGGGGTCGGTGGGTGTTGGGTGAGGGGTGCGGGGTGGGTGGGTGTTGGGTGAGGGGTGCAGGGTGGGTGTTGGGTGAGGGTGCGGGGTCGGTGGGTGTTGGGTGAGGGGTGCGGGGTCGGTGGGTGTTGGGTGAGGGGTGAGGGGTGAGGGGTCGGTGGGTGTTGGGTGAGGGGTGCGGGGGTGGGGTGGGTGTTGGGTGAGGGGTGCGGGGTGGGTGTTGGGTGAGGTGTGCGGGGTGGGTGTTGGGTGAGGGTGCGGGGTCGGTGGGTGTTGGGTGAGGGGTGGGGTGGGTGTTGGGTGAGGGTGCGGGGTCGGTGGGTGTTGGGTGAGGGGTGCGGGGTCGGTGGGTGTTGGGTGAGGGGTGCGGGGTCGGTGGGTGTTGGGTGAGGGGTGCGGGGTCGGTGGGTGTTGGGTGAGGGGTGAGGGGTCGGTGGGTGTTGGGTGAGGGGTGCGGGGTCGGTGGGTGTTGGGTGAGGGGTGCGGGGTCGGTGGGTGTTGGGTGAGGGGTGCGGGGTCGGTGGGTGTTGGGTGAGGGGTGCGGGGTGGGTGTTGGGTTAGGGGTGCGGGGTGGGTGTTGGGTTAGGGGTGCGGGGTGGGTGTTGGGTTAGGGGTGCGGGGTGGGTGTTGGGTTAGGGGTGCGGGGTGGGTGTTGGGTTAGGGGTGCGGGGTGGGTGTTGGGTTAGGGGTGCGGGGTCGGTGGGTGTTGGGTGAGGGGTGCGGGGTGGGTGTTGGGTGAGGGGTGCGGGGTCGGTGGGTGTTGGGTGAGGGGTGCGGGGTCGGTGGATGTTGGGTGAGGGGTGCGGGGTCGGTGGGTGTTGGGTGAGGGGTGCGGGGTGGGTGTTGGGTGAGGGGTGCGGGGTCGGTGGGTGTTGGGTGAGGGGTGCGGGGTGGGTGTTGGGTTAGGGGTGCGGGGTCGGTGGGTGTTGGGTGAGGGGTGCGGGGTGGGTGTTGGGTTAGGGGTGCGGGGTGGGTGTTGGGTTAGGGGTGCGGGGTGGGTGTTGGGTGAGGGGTGCGGGGTCGGTGGGTGTTGGGTGAGGGGTGCGGGGTGGGTGTTGGGTTAGGGGTGCGGGGTGGGTGTTGGGTTAGGGGTGCGGGGTCGGTGGGTGTTGGGTGAGGGGTGCGGGGTGGGTGGGTGTTGGGTGAGGGGTGCGGGGTGGGTGTTGGGTGAGGGTGCGGGGTCGGTGGGTGTTGGGTGAGGGGTGAGGGGTCGGTGGGTGTTGGGTGAGGGGTGCGGGGTCGGTGGGTGTTGGGTGAGGGGTGAGGGGTCGGTGGGTGTTGGGTGAGGGGTGCGGGGGTGGGGTGGGTGTTGGGTGCGGGGTGGGTGTTGGGTGAGGGGTGCGGGGTGGGTGTTGGGTGAGGGTGCGGGGTCGGTGGGTGTTGGGTGAGGGGTGCGGGGTCGGTGGGTGTTGGGTGAGGGGTGAGGGGGTGGGGTGGGTGAGGGGTCGGTGGGTGTTGGGTGAGGGGTGCGGGGGTGGTGTTGGGTGAGGGGTCGGTGGGTGTTGGGTGATGGGTGCGGGGTGGGGTGGGTGAGGGGTCGGTGGGTGTTGGGTGAGGGGTGCGGGGGTGGTGTTGGGTGAGGGGTCGGTGGGTGTTGGGTGAGGGGTGCGGGGTCGGTGGGTGTTGGGTGAGGGGTGCGGGGTCGGTGGGTGCTGGGTGAGGGGTGCGGGGTCGGTGGGTGTTGGGTGTGGGGTCGGTGGGTGTTGGGTGAGGGGTGCGGGGTCGGTGGGTGTTGGGTGAGGGGTGCGGGGGTGGTGTTGGGTGAGGGTGCGGGGTCGGTGGGTGTTGGGTGAGGGGTGCGGGGGTGGTGTTGGGTGAGGGGTGCGGGGTCGGTGGGTGTTGGGTGATGGGTGCGGGGTGGGGTGGGTGTTGGGTGAGGGGTGAGGGGGTGGTGTTGGGTAAGGGTGCGGGGTCGGTGGGTGTTGGGTGAGGGGTGCGGGGTCGGTGGGTGTTGGGTGAGGGGTGCGGGGGTGGTGTTGGGTGAGGGTGCGGGGTCGGTGGGTGTTGGGTGAGGGGTGCGGGGTCGGTGGGTGAGGGGTGAGGGTGTGGGGTCGGTGGATCTTACTCCTGATCACCATCCATTGACCTTCCCCTGTCCGCTGCACATTAAGTGAAACAATGACAGGTATTGGGCTGATTTGCGATGCCCTCCACAGCGGCACAGCCTGCTGGCCCTCGTTGTCCAAGCTTGACATGTGAAGAATGACAAACAACGCCCCTGGATCGCAGTCCAGCCCCAGTCAGAATTGACTGGAGAGCAGGAAAGGGGGAAAATGGGGAAGAATTGATCGCAGGTTGACACGGAGATCAGTCAGCTCCACAGCAACATGCAGATTGAGGACTGAGCTCCAGCTCAGTGCCAGGATCGGGAGTTTAAAGTGTGCGGAGTGGCTTCAAACAAAACACAACTTCAAACTGGCAGCAAACACAGCGAACAGAGTTTCCAGCAGAGCCCGAGCTCCTGCCACCCGGATCACAGCTTCCAAAGTCCAGAGATTAGAATGAAAGTTTTGCCCAGGACTCCTCTGCTCCACAGGCCCCCTGGGCACTTCCTGCCTCGAGACTCGCTCTTCAGACTCGACAGGCACAATTCAGACCAGTTCTCCCCACAACACACTTACATTTCCTTTTTGCCACGACTTACTTTCAAAACACAACCGACAAACCACAGGCTCTGTGTCCACAAACAACTCCAGCCCGTTCCAGCAGCAGCTCAGAGCTCATCAAAAGGAATCCGGGGATTTATCGCGCTTGAGTGGAGTTCAGAGCTTCATAAACACTGCCCCCGACAGGACAGGGAGAACACACCACACAGCACAGAGAATACACTGCACACACAGGACAGAGAATACACCGCACACAGCACAGAGAATACACTGCACACACAGGACAGGGAGAACACACCACACAGCACAGAGAATACACTGCACACACAGGACAGGGAGAACACACCACACAGCACAGAGAATACACTGCACACACAGGACAGGGAGAACACACCACACAGCACAGAGAATACACTGCACACACAGGACAGGGAGAACACACCACACAGCACAGAGAATACACTGCACACACAGGACAGGGGGAATACACCGCACACAGCACAGAGAATACACTGCACACACAGGACAGGGAGAACACCACAGACAGGACAGGGGGAACACCACACAGCACAGAGAATACACTGCACACACAGGACAGGGAGAATACACCGCACACAGCACAGAGAATACACTGCACACACAGGACAGGGAGAATACACCGCACACAGCACAGAGAATACACTGCACACACAGGACAGGGAGAACACCACACACAGGACAGGGGGAACACCACACAGCACAGAGAATACACTGCACACACAGGACAGGGAGAATACACCGCACAGCACAGAGAATACACTGCACACACAGGACAGGGAGAATACACCGCACACAGCACAGAGAATACACTGCACACACAGGACAGGGAGAATACACCGCACACAGCACAGAGAATACACTGCACACACAGGACAGGGAGAATACACCGCACACAGCACAGAGAATACACCGCACACACAGGACAGGGAGAACACACCACACAGCACAGAGAATACACTGCACACACAGGACAGGGAGAACACCGCACACAGGACAGGGGGAACACCACACACAGGACAGGGGGAACACCACACAGCACAGAGAATACACCGCACACACAGGACAGGGAGAACACCACACAGCACAGAGAATACACTGCACACACAGGACAGGGAGAATACACCGCACACAGCACAGAGAATACACTGCACACACAGGACAGGGAGAATACACCACACACAGGACAGGGAGAACACACCACACAGCACAGAGAATACACTGCACACACAGGACAGGGAGAATACACCGCACAGCACAGAGAATACACTGCACACACAGGACAGGGAGAATACACCGCACACAGCACAGAGAATACACTGCACACACAGGACAGGGAGAATACACCGCACACAGCACAGAGAATACACTGCACACACAGGACAGGGAGAATACACCGCACACAGCACAGAGAATACACCGCACACACAGGACAGGGAGAACACACCACACAGCACAGAGAATACACTGCACACACAGGACAGGGAGAATACACCGCACACAGCACAGAGAATACACTGCACACACAGGACAGGGAGAACACCACACACAGGACAGGGGGAACACCACACACACAGGACAGGGGGAACACCACACAGCACAGAGAATACACTGCACACACAGGACAGGGAGAACACCACACACAGGACAGGGGGAACACCACACACAGGACAGGGGGAACACCACACACAGGACAGGGGGAACACCACACAGCACAGAGAATACACCGCACACACAGGACAGGGAGAACACACCACACAGCACAGAGAATACACTGCACACAGCACAGAGAATACACTGCACACACAGGACAGGGAGAATACACCGCACACAGGACAGGGGGAACACCACACAGCACAGAGAATACACTGCACACACAGGACAGGGAGAATACACCGCACACAGCACAGAGAATACACTGCACACACAGGACAGGGAGAACACCACACACAGGACAGGGGGAACACCACACACACAGGACAGGGGGAACACCACACAGCACAGAGAATACACTGCACACACAGGACAGGGAGAACACCACACACAGGACAGGGGGAACACCACACACAGGACAGGGGGAACACCACACAAAGGACAGGGGGAACACCACACACACAGGACAGGGGGAACACCACACAAAGGACAGGGGGAACACCACACACACAGGACAGAGAGAACACCACACAAAGGACAGGGGGAACACCACACACACAGGACAGGGAGAACACCACACACAGGACAGGGAGAACACCACACACAGGACAGGGAGAACACACCACACAGCACAGAGAATACACTGCACACACAGGACAGGGAGAACACCACACACAGGACAGAGAATACACTGCACACACAGGACAGAGAGAATACACTGCACACACAGGACAGAGAGAATACACTGCACACACAGGACAGGGAGAATACACTGCACACACAGGACAGGGAGAATACACCGCACACACAGGACAGAGAATACACCGCACAGGACAGGGGGAACACCACACACAGGACAGGGAGAACACCACACACACAGGACAGAGAGAATACACCGCAAACACAGGACAGAGAGAACACCACACACAGGACAGGGGGAACACCACACACAGGACAGGGGGAACACCACACACACAGGACAGGGGGAACACCACACACACAGGACAGAGAGAACACCACACACACAGGACAGGGAGAACACCACACACACAGGTCAGGGAGAATACACCGCACACACAGGACAGAGAGAATACACCGCACACACAGGACAGAGAGAATACACCGCACACACAGGACAGAGAGAATACACCGCACACACAGGACAGAGAGAATACACCGAACACACAGGACAGGGAGAACACCACACACAGGACACGGGGAACACCACACACAGGACAGGGGGAACACCACACACACAGGACAGAGAGAACACCACACACACAGGACAGGGGGAACACCACACACAGGACAGGGAGAACACCACACACAGGACAGGGGGAACACCACACACAGGACAGAGAGAATACACCGCACACACAGGACAGAGAGAATACACCGCACACACAGGACAGAGAGAATACACCGCACACACAGGACAGAGAGAATACACCGCACACACAGGACAGAGAGAATACACCGCACACACAGGACAGAGAGAATACACCGCACACACAGGACAGAGAGAATACACCGCACACACAGGACAGAGAGAATACACCGCACACACAGGACAGAGAGAATACACCGCACACACAGGACAGAGAGAATACACCGCACACACAGGACAGAGAGAATACACCGCACACACAGGACAGGGAGAACACCACACACAGGACACGGGGAACACCACACACAGGACAGGGGGAACACCACACACACAGGACAGAGAGAACACCACACACACAGGACAGGGGGAACACCACACACAGGACAGGGAGAACACCACACACAGGACAGGGGGAACACCACACACAGGACAGAGAGAATACACCGCACACACAGGACAGAGAGAATACACCGCACACACAGGACAGAGAGAATACACTGCACACACAGGACAGAGAGAATACACTGCACACACAGGACAGAGAGAATACAACGCACACACAGGACAGAGAGAATACACTGCACACACAGGACAGAGAGAATACACCGCACACACAGGACAGAGAGAATACACCGCACACACAGGACAGAGAGAATACACCGCACACACAGGACAGAGAGAATACACCGCACACACAGGACAGAGAGAATACACCGCACACACAGGACAGAGAGAATACACCGCACACACAGGACAGGGAGAACACCACACACAGGACACGGGGAACACCACACACAGGACAGGGGGAACACCACACACACAGGACAGAGAGAACACCACACACACAGGACAGGGGGAACACCACACACAGGACAGGGAGAACACCACACACAGGACAGGGGGAACACCACACACAGGACAGAGAGAATACACCGCACACACAGGACAGAGAGAATACACCGCACACACAGGACAGAGAGAATACACTGCACACACAGGACAGAGAGAATACACTGCACACACAGGACAGAGAGAATACAACGCACACACAGGACAGAGAGAATACACTGCACACACAGGACAGAGAGAATACACCGCACACACAGGACAGAGAGAATACACTGCACACACAGGACAGAGAGAATACACCGCACACACAGGACAGAGAGAATACACTGCACACACAGGACAGAGAGAATACACCGCACACACAGGACAGAGAGAATACACTGCACAAACAGGACAGAGAGAATACACTGCACACACAGGACAGAGAGAATACACCGCACACACAGGACAGAGAGAATACACTGCACACACTGGACAGAGAGAATACACTGCACACACAGGACAGAGAGAATACACTGCACACACAGGACAGGGAGAATACACCGCACACACAGGACAGAGAGAATACACCGCACACACAGGACAGAGAGAATACACTGCACACACAGGACAGGGAGAATACACCGCACACACAGGACAGAGAGAATACACCGCACACACAGGACAGAGAGAATACACTGCACACACAGGACAGAGAGAATACACTGCACACACAGGACAGAGAGAATACACTGCACACACAGGACAGGGGGAACACCACACACACAGGACGGAGAGAACACCACACACAGGACAGGGGGAACACCACACACACAGGACAGAGAGAACACCACACACACAGGACAGGGGGAACACCACACACACAGGACAGAGAGAACACCACACACACAGGACAGGGGGAACACCACACACAGGACAGGGAGAACACCACACACAGGACAGGGGGAACACCACACACAGGACAGAGAGAATACACCGCACACACAGGACAGAGAGAATACACCGCACACACAGGACAGAGAGAATACACCGCACACACAGGACAGAGAGAATACACCGCACACACAGGACAGAGAGAATACACCGCACACACAGGACAGAGAGAATACACCGCACACACAGGACAGAGAGAATACACCGCACACACAGGACAGAGAGAATACACCGCACACACAGGACAGGGAGAATACACCGCACACACAGGACGGAGAGAATACACCGCACACACAGGACAGAGAGAATACACCGCACACACAGGACAGAGAGAATACACCGCACACACAGGACAGAGAGAATACACCGCACACACAGGACAGAGAGAATACACCGCACACACAGGACAGAGAGAATACACCGCACACACAGGACAGAGAGAATACACCGCACACACAGGACAGAGAGAATACACCGCACACACAGGACAGGGAGAATACACCGCACACACAGGACAGAGAGAATACACCGCACACACAGGACAGAGAGAATACACCGCACACACAGGACAGAGAGAATACACCGCACACACAGGACAGAGAGAATACACCGCACACACAGGACAGAGAGAATACACCGCACACACAGGACAGAGAGAATACACCGCACACACAGGACAGGGAGAACACCACACACAGGACACGGGGAACACCACACACAGGACAGGGGGAACACCACACACACAGGACAGAGAGAACACCACACACACAGGACAGGGGGAACACCACACACAGGACAGGGAGAACACCACACACAGGACAGGGGGAACACCACACACAGGACAGAGAGAATACACCGCACACACAGGACAGAGAGAATACACCGCACACACAGGACAGAGAGAATACACTGCACACACAGGACAGAGAGAATACACTGCACACACAGGACAGAGAGAATACAACGCACACACAGGACAGAGAGAATACACTGCACACACAGGACAGAGAGAATACACCGCACACACAGGACAGAGAGAATACACCGCACACACAGGACAGAGAGAATACACCGCACACACAGGACAGAGAGAATACACCGCACACACAGGACAGAGAGAATACACCGCACACACAGGACAGAGAGAATACACCGCACACACAGGACAGGGAGAACACCACACACAGGACACGGGGAACACCACACACAGGACAGGGGGAACACCACACACACAGGACAGAGAGAACACCACACACACAGGACAGGGGGAACACCACACACAGGACAGGGAGAACACCACACACAGGACAGGGGGAACACCACACACAGGACAGAGAGAATACACCGCACACACAGGACAGAGAGAATACACCGCACACACAGGACAGAGAGAATACACTGCACACACAGGACAGAGAGAATACACTGCACACACAGGACAGAGAGAATACAACGCACACACAGGACAGAGAGAATACACTGCACACACAGGACAGAGAGAATACACCGCACACACAGGACAGAGAGAATACACTGCACACACAGGACAGAGAGAATACACCGCACACACAGGACAGAGAGAATACACTGCACACACAGGACAGAGAGAATACACCGCACACACAGGACAGAGAGAATACACTGCACAAACAGGACAGAGAGAATACACTGCACACACAGGACAGAGAGAATACACCGCACACACAGGACAGAGAGAATACACTGCACACACTGGACAGAGAGAATACACTGCACACACAGGACAGAGAGAATACACTGCACACACAGGACAGGGAGAATACACCGCACACACAGGACAGAGAGAATACACCGCACACACAGGACAGAGAGAATACACTGCACACACAGGACAGGGAGAATACACCGCACACACAGGACAGAGAGAATACACCGCACACACAGGACAGAGAGAATACACTGCACACACAGGACAGAGAGAATACACTGCACACACAGGACAGAGAGAATACACTGCACACACAGGACAGGGGGAACACCACACACACAGGACGGAGAGAACACCACACACAGGACAGGGGGAACACCACACACACAGGACAGAGAGAACACCACACACACAGGACAGGGGGAACACCACACACACAGGACAGAGAGAACACCACACACACAGGACAGGGGGAACACCACACACAGGACAGGGAGAACACCACACACAGGACAGGGGGAACACCACACACAGGACAGAGAGAATACACCGCACACACAGGACAGAGAGAATACACCGCACACACAGGACAGAGAGAATACACCGCACACACAGGACAGAGAGAATACACCGCACACACAGGACAGAGAGAATACACCGCACACACAGGACAGAGAGAATACACCGCACACACAGGACAGAGAGAATACACCGCACACACAGGACAGAGAGAATACACCGCACACACAGGACAGGGAGAATACACCGCACACACAGGACGGAGAGAATACACCGCACACACAGGACAGAGAGAATACACCGCACACACAGGACAGAGAGAATACACCGCACACACAGGACAGAGAGAATACACCGCACACACAGGACAGAGAGAATACACCGCACACACAGGACAGAGAGAATACACCGCACACACAGGACAGAGAGAATACACCGCACACACAGGACAGAGAGAATACACCGCACACACAGGACAGGGAGAATACACCGCACACACAGGACAGAGAGAATACACCGCACACACAGGACAGAGAGAATACACCGCACACACAGGACAGAGAGAATACACCGCACACACAGGACAGAGAGAATACACGCACACACAGGACAGAGAGAATACACCGCACACACAGGACAGAGAGAATACACCGCACACACAGGACAGAGAGAATACACCGCACACACAGGACAGAGAGAATACACCGCACACACAGGACAGAGAGAATACACCGCACACAGGACAGAGAGAATACACCGCACACACAGGACAGAGAGAATACACCGCACACACAGGACAGAGAGAATACACCGCACACACAGGACAGAGAGAATACACTGCACACACAGGACAGAGAGAATACACCGCACACAGGACAGAGAGAATACACTGCACACACAGGACAGAGAGAATACACTGCACACACAGGACAGAGAGAATACACCGCACACACAGGACAGAGAGAATACACTGCACACACAGGACAGGGAGAATACACCGCACACAGGACAGAGAGAATACACCGCACACACAGGACAGAGAGAATACACCGCACACACAGCACAGAGAATACACTGCACACACAGGACAGAGAGAATACACCGCACACAGGACAGGGAGAATACACTGCACACACAGGACAGAGAGAATACACCGCACACACAGGACAGAGAGAATACACTGCACACACAGGACAGAGAGAATACACCGCACACACAGGACAGGGAGAATACACCGCACACACAGGACAGGGAGAATACACTGCACACACAGGACAGAGAGAATACACTGCACACACAGGACAGAGAGAATACACCGCACACACAGGACAGAGAGAATACACCGCACACACAGGACAGAGAGAATACACTGCACACACAGGACAGAGAGAATACACCGCACACACAGGACAGAGAGAATACACCGCACACACAGGACAGGGAGAATACACCGCACACACAGGACAGGGAGAATACACCGCACACACAGGACAGGGAGAATACACCGCACACACAGGACAGAGAGAATACACCGCACACACAGGACAGAGAGAATACACCGCACACACAGGACAGAGAGAATACACCGCACACACAGGACAGAGAGAATACACCGCACACACAGGACAGAGAGAATACACTGCACACACAGAACAGAGAGAATACACCGCACACAGGACAGAGAGAATACACCGCACACACAGGACAGAGAGAATACACCGCACACACAGGACAGAGAGAATACACCGCACACACAGGACAGAGAGAATACACCGCACACACAGGACAGAGAGAATACACTGCACACAGGACAGAGAGAATACACTGCACACACAGGACAGAGAGAATACACTGCACACACAGGACAGAGAGAATACACCGCACACACAGGACAGAGAGAATACACCGCACACACAGGACAGAGAGAATACACCGCACACAGGACAGGGAGAATACACTGCACACACAGGACAGAGAGAATACACCGCACACACAGGACAGAGAGAATACACCGCACACACAGGACAGAGAGAATACACCGCACACACAGGACAGAGAGAATACACTGCACACACAGGACAGAGAGAATACACCGCACACACAGGACAGAGAGAATACACTGCACACACAGGACAGAGAGAATACACCGCACACACAGGACAGGGAGAATACACTGCACACACAGGACAGGGAGAACACCAAACACAGGACAGAGAGAATACACCGCACACACAGGACAGAGAGAATACACCGCACACACAGGACAGAGAGAATACACCGCACACACAGGACAGAGAGAATACACCGCACACACAGGGCAGAGAGAATACACCGCACACACAGGACAGAGAGAATACACTGCACACACAGGACAGAGAGAATACACTGCACACACAGGACAGAGAGAATACACCGCACACACAGGACAGGGAGAATACACTGCACACACAGGACAGAGAGAATACACCGCACACACAGGACAGAGAGAATACACCGCACACACAGGACAGAGAGAATACACCGCACACACAGGACAGAGAGAATACACCGCACACACAGGACAGAGAGAATACACCGCACACACAGGACAGAGAGAATACACCGCACACACAGGACAGAGAGAATACACCGCACACACAGGACAGAGAGAATACACCGCACACACAGGACAGAGAGAATACACCGCACACACAGGACAGAGAGAATACACCGCACACACAGGACAGAGAGAATACACCGCACACACAGGACAGAGAGAATACACCGCACACACAGGACAGAGAGAATACACCGCACACACAGGACAGAGAGAATACACTGCACACACAGGACAGAGAGAATGCACCGCACACACAGGACAGAGAGAATACACCGCACACACAGGACAGAGAATACACTGCACACACAGGACAGAGAGAATACACTGTACACACAGGACAGAGAGAATACACCGCACACACAGGACAGGGAGAATACACCGCACACACAGGACAGGGAGAATACACTGCACACACAGGACAGAGAGAATACACTGCACACACAGGACAGGGAGAACACCACACACAGGACAGGGGGAACACCACACACACAGGACAGGGAGAACACCACACACAGGACAGGGGGAACACCACACACACAGGACAGGGAGAACACCACACACAGGACAGGGAGAACACCACACACAGGACAGGGGGAACACCACACACACAGGACAGGGAGAACACCACACACACAGGACAGGGAGAATACACCGCACACACAGGACAGAGAGAATACACCGCACACACAGGACAGAGAGAATACACTGCACACACAGGACAGAGAGAATGCACCGCACACACAGGACAGAGAGAATACACCGCACACACAGGACAGAGAATACACTGCACACACAGGACAGAGAGAATACACTGCACACACAGGACAGAGAGAATACACTGCACACACAGGACAGAGAGAATACACTGCACACACAGGACAGAGAGAATACACCGCACACACAGGACAGAGAGAATACACTGCACACACAGGACAGAGAGAATACACTGCACACACAGGACAGGGAGAATACACCGCACACACAGGACAGAGAGAATACACCGCACACACAGGACAGAGAGAATACACCGCACACACAGGACAGAGAGAATACACCGCACACACAGGACAGAGAGAATACACCGCACACACAGGACAGAGAGAATACACTGCACACACAGGACAGAGAGAATACACTGCACACACAGGACAGGGGGAACACCACACACACAGGACGGAGAGAACACCACACACAGGACAGGGGGAACACCACACACACAGGACAGAGAGAACACCACACACACAGGACAGGGGGAACACCACACACACAGGACAGAGAGAACACCACACACACAGGACAGGGGGAACACCACACACAGGACAGGGAGAACACCACACACAGGACAGGGGGAACACCACACACAGGACAGAGAGAATACACCGCACACACAGGACAGAGAGAATACACCGCACACACAGGACAGAGAGAATACACCGCACACACAGGACAGAGAGAATACACCGCACACACAGGACAGAGAGAATACACCGCACACACAGGACAGAGAGAATACACCGCACACACAGGACAGAGAGAATACACCGCACACACAGGACAGAGAGAATACACCGCACACACAGGACAGGGAGAATACACCGCACACACAGGACGGAGAGAATACACCGCACACACAGGACAGAGAGAATACACCGCACACACAGGACAGAGAGAATACACCGCACACACAGGACAGAGAGAATACACCGCACACACAGGACAGAGAGAATACACCGCACACACAGGACAGAGAGAATACACCGCACACACAGGACAGAGAGAATACACCGCACACACAGGACAGAGAGAATACACCGCACACACAGGACAGGGAGAATACACCGCACACACAGGACAGAGAGAATACACCGCACACACAGGACAGAGAGAATACACCGCACACACAGGACAGAGAGAATACACCGCACACACAGGACAGAGAGAATACACGCACACACAGGACAGAGAGAATACACCGCACACACAGGACAGAGAGAATACACCGCACACACAGGACAGAGAGAATACACCGCACACACAGGACAGAGAGAATACACCGCACACACAGGACAGAGAGAATACACCGCACACAGGACAGAGAGAATACACCGCACACACAGGACAGAGAGAATACACCGCACACACAGGACAGAGAGAATACACCGCACACACAGGACAGAGAGAATACACTGCACACACAGGACAGAGAGAATACACCGCACACAGGACAGAGAGAATACACTGCACACACAGGACAGAGAGAATACACTGCACACACAGGACAGAGAGAATACACCGCACACACAGGACAGAGAGAATACACTGCACACACAGGACAGGGAGAATACACCGCACACAGGACAGAGAGAATACACCGCACACACAGGACAGAGAGAATACACCGCACACACAGCACAGAGAATACACTGCACACACAGGACAGAGAGAATACACCGCACACAGGACAGGGAGAATACACTGCACACACAGGACAGAGAGAATACACCGCACACACAGGACAGAGAGAATACACTGCACACACAGGACAGAGAGAATACACCGCACACACAGGACAGGGAGAATACACCGCACACACAGGACAGGGAGAATACACTGCACACACAGGACAGAGAGAATACACTGCACACACAGGACAGAGAGAATACACCGCACACACAGGACAGAGAGAATACACCGCACACACAGGACAGAGAGAATACACTGCACACACAGGACAGAGAGAATACACCGCACACACAGGACAGAGAGAATACACCGCACACACAGGACAGGGAGAATACACCGCACACACAGGACAGGGAGAATACACCGCACACACAGGACAGGGAGAATACACCGCACACACAGGACAGAGAGAATACACCGCACACACAGGACAGAGAGAATACACCGCACACACAGGACAGAGAGAATACACCGCACACACAGGACAGAGAGAATACACCGCACACACAGGACAGAGAGAATACACTGCACACACAGAACAGAGAGAATACACCGCACACAGGACAGAGAGAATACACCGCACACACAGGACAGAGAGAATACACCGCACACACAGGACAGAGAGAATACACCGCACACACAGGACAGAGAGAATACACCGCACACACAGGACAGAGAGAATACACTGCACACAGGACAGAGAGAATACACTGCACACACAGGACAGAGAGAATACACTGCACACACAGGACAGAGAGAATACACCGCACACACAGGACAGAGAGAATACACCGCACACACAGGACAGAGAGAATACACCGCACACAGGACAGGGAGAATACACTGCACACACAGGACAGAGAGAATACACCGCACACACAGGACAGAGAGAATACACCGCACACACAGGACAGAGAGAATACACCGCACACACAGGACAGAGAGAATACACTGCACACACAGGACAGAGAGAATACACCGCACACACAGGACAGAGAGAATACACTGCACACACAGGACAGAGAGAATACACCGCACACACAGGACAGGGAGAATACACTGCACACACAGGACAGGGAGAACACCAAACACAGGACAGAGAGAATACACCGCACACACAGGACAGAGAGAATACACCGCACACACAGGACAGAGAGAATACACCGCACACACAGGACAGAGAGAATACACCGCACACACAGGGCAGAGAGAATACACCGCACACACAGGACAGAGAGAATACACTGCACACACAGGACAGAGAGAATACACTGCACACACAGGACAGAGAGAATACACCGCACACACAGGACAGGGAGAATACACTGCAACCGCACACACAGGACAGAGAGAATACACCGCACACACAGGACAGAGAGAATACACCGCACACACAGGACAGAGAGAATACACCGCACACACAGGACAGAGAGAATACACCGCACACACAGGACAGAGAGAATACACCGCACACACAGGACAGAGAGAATACACCGCACACACAGGACAGAGAGAATACACCGCACACACAGGACAGAGAGAATACACCGCACACACAGGACAGAGAGAATACACCGCACACACAGGACAGAGAGAATACACCGCACACACAGGACAGAGAGAATACACCGCACACACAGGACAGAGAGAATACACTGCACACACAGGACAGAGAGAATGCACCGCACACACAGGACAGAGAGAATACACCGCACACACAGGACAGAGAATACACTGCACACACAGGACAGAGAGAATACACTGTACACACAGGACAGAGAGAATACACCGCACACACAGGACAGGGAGAATACACCGCACACACAGGACAGGGAGAATACACTGCACACACAGGACAGAGAGAATACACTGCACACACAGGACAGGGAGAACACCACACACAGGACAGGGGGAACACCACACACACAGGACAGGGAGAACACCACACACAGGACAGGGGGAACACCACACACACAGGACAGGGAGAACACCACACACAGGACAGGGAGAACACCACACACAGGACAGGGGGAACACCACACACACAGGACAGGGAGAACACCACACACACAGGACAGGGAGAACACCACACACAGGACAGGGAGAAACCACACACAGGACAGGGAGAACACCACACACACAGGACAGGGAGAACACCACACACAGGACAGGGAGAACACCACACACACAGGACAGGGAGAACACCACACACAGGACAGGGAGAACACCACACACACAGGACAGGGAGAACACCACACACAGGACAGGGAGAACACCACACACAGGACAGGGAGAACACCACACACAGGACAGGGGGAACACCACACACACAGGACAGGGGGAACACCACACACAGGACAGAGAGAACACCACACACACAGGACAGGGAGAACACCACACACACAGGACAGGGAGAACACCACACACAGGACAGGGGGAACACCACACACAGGACAGGGAGAACACCACACACACAGGACAGGGGGAACACCACACACACAGGACAGGGGGAACACCACACACACAGGACAGGGGGAACACCACACACACAGGACAGGGGGAACACCACACACACAGGACAGGGGGAACACCACACACACAGGACAGGGAGAACACCACACACGCAGGACAGGGGGAACACCACACACAGGACAGGGGGAACACCACACACACAGGACAGGGGGAACACCACACACACAGGACAGGGGGAACACCACACACACAGGACAGGGGGAACACCACACACAGGACAGAGAGAACACCACACACACAGGACAGGGGGAACACCACACACACAGGTCAGGGAGAACACCACACACACAGGACAGAGAGAACACCACACACAGGACAGAGAGAACACCACACACACAGGACAGGGAGAACACCACACACACAGGACAGAGAGAACACCACACACACAGGACAGGGTGAACACCACACACACAGGACAGGGGGAACACCACACACACAGGACAGAGAGAACACCACACACACAGGACAGGGGGAACACCACACACACAGGACAGGGAGAACACCACACACACATGACAGGGGGAACACCACACACACAGGACAGGGGGAACACCACACACACAGGTCAGGGAGAACACCACACACACAGGACAGGGAGAACACCACACACACAGGACAGGGGGAACACCACACACACAGGTCAGGGAGAACACCACACACACAGGACAGAGAGAACACCACACACAGGTCAGGGAGAACACCACACACACAGGACAGGGAGAACACCACACACACAGGTTAGGGAGAACACCACACACAGGACAGGGAGAACACCACACACACAGGACAGGGGGAACACCACACACACAGGACAGAGAGAACACCACACACAGGACAGGATGAACACCACACACACAGGACAGGGGGAACACCACACACAGGTCAGGGAGAACACCACACACACAGGACAGGGAGAACACCACACACACAGGTTAGGGAGAACACCACACACACAGGACAGGGGGAACACCACACACACAGGACAGGGAGAACACCACACACACAGAACAGGGAGAACACCACACACACAGGACAGGGAGAACACCACACACACAGAACAGGGAGAACACCACACACACAGGACAGGGAGAACACCACACACACAGGACAGGGAGAACACCACACATACAGAACAGGGAGAACACCACACACACAGAACAGGGAGAACACCACACACACAGGACAGGGAGAACACCACACACACAGGACAGGGAGAACACCACACACACAGGACAGGGGGAACACCACACATACAGAACAGGGAGAACACCACACACACAGAACAGGGAGAACACCACACACACAGGACAGAGAGAACACCACACACACAGGACAGGGAGAACACCACACACAGGACAGAGAGAACACCACACACACAGGACAGGGGGAACACCACACACACAGGACAGAGAGAACACCACACACACAGGACAGGGGGAACACCACACACACAGGACAGGGAGAACACCACACACACAGGACAGGGAGAACACCACACACACAGGACAGGGGGAACACCACACACAGGACAGGGAGAACACCACACACAGGACAGGGAGAACACCACACACACAGAACAGGGAGAACACCACACACACAGGACAGGGAGAACACCACACACACAGGACAGGGAGAACACCACACACACAGGACAGGGGGAACACCACACACACAGGACAGAGAGAACACCACACACACAGGACAGGGAGAACACCACACACACAGGACAGGGGGAACACCACACACACAGGACAGGGAGAACACCACACACACAGGACAGGGAGAACACCACACACACAGGACAGGGAGAACACCACACACACAGGACAGGGAGAACACCACACACACAGGACAGGGGGAACACCACACACACAGGACAGGGGGAACACCACACACACAGGTCAGGGAGAGCACCACACACACAGGACAGAGAGAACACCACACACAGGACAGGGAGAACACCACACACACAGGACAGGGAGAACACCACACACACAGGACAGGGGGAACACCACACACACAGGACAGGGAGAACACCACACACACAGGACAGGGAGAACACCACACACACAGGACAGGGAGAACACCACACACAGGACAGAGAGAACACCACACACACAGGACAGGGGGAACACCACACACACAGGACAGAGAGAACACCACACACACAGGACAGGGGGAACACCACACACACAGGACAGGGAGAACACCACACACACAGGACAGGGAGAACACCACACACACAGGACAGGGGGAACACCACACACAGGACAGGGAGAACACCACACACAGGACAGGGAGAACACCACACACACAGAACAGGGAGAACACCACACACACAGGACAGGGAGAACACCACACACACAGGACAGGGAGAACACCACACACACAGGACAGGGGGAACACCACACACACAGGACAGGGAGAACACCACACACACAGGACAGGGAGAACACCACACACACAGGACAGGGAGAACACCACACACACAGGACAGGGAGAACACCACACACACAGGACAGGGGGAACACCACACACACAGGACAGGGGGAACACCACACACACAGGTCAGGGAGAACACCACACACACAGGACAGAGAGAACACCACACACAGGACAGGGAGAACACCACACACACAGGACAGGGAGAACACCACACACACAGGACAGGGGGAACACCACACACACAGGACAGGGGGAACACCACACACACAGGTCAGGGAGAACACCACACACACAGGACAGAGAGAACACCACACACAGGACAGGGAGAACACCACACACACAGGACAGGGAGAACACCACACACACAGGACAGGGGGAACACCACACACACAGGACAGGGAGAACACCACACACACAGGACAGGGAGAACACCACACACACAGGTCAGGGAGAACACCACACACAGGACAGGGGGAACACCACACACAGGACAGGGGGAACACCACACACAGGACAGGGAGAACACCACACACACAGGACAGGGGGAACACCACACACACAGGACAGGGGGAACACCACACACACAGGACAGGGGGAACACCACACACACAGGACAGGGGGAACACCACACACACAGGACAGGGAGAACACCACACACACAGGACAGGGAGAACACCACACACACAGGACAGGGGGAACACCACACACACAGGACAGGGGGAACACCACACACACAGGACAGGGGGAACACCACACACACAGTTCAGGGAGAACACCACACACACAGGACAGAGAGAACACCACACACAGGACAGGGAGAACACCACACACACAGGACAGGGAGAACACCACACACACAGGACAGGGGGAACACCACACACACAGGACAGGGGGAACACCACACACACAGGACAGGGAGAACACCACACACACAGGACAGGGAGAACACCACACACACAGGACAGGGGGAACACCACACACACAGGACAGGGAGAACACCACACACACAGGTCAGGGAGAACACCACACACAGGACAGGGGGAACACCACACACAGGACAGCGGGAACACCACACACAGGACAGGGAGAACACCACACACACAGGACAGGGGGAACACCACACACACAGGACAGGGGGAACACCACACACACAGGACAGGGGGAACACCACACACACAGGACAGGGGGAACACCACACACACAGGACAGGGAGAACACCACACACACAGGACAGGGAGAACACCACACACACAGGACAGGGGGAACACCACACACACAGGACAGGGGGAACACCACACACACAGGACAGGGGGAACACCACACACACAGGACAGAGAGAACACCACACACAGGACAGGGAGAACACCACACACACAGGACAGGGAGAACACCACACACACAGGACAGGGGGAACACCACACACACAGGACAGGGGGAACACCACACACACAGGACAGGGGGAACACCACACACACAGGACAGGGAGAACACCACACACACAGGACAGGGAGAACACCACACACACAGGACAGGGGGAACACCACACACACAGGACAGGGGGAACACCACACACACAGGACAGGGGGAACACCACACACACAGGACAGGGAGAACACCACACACACAGGACAGGGAGAACACCACACACACAGGACAGGGGGAACACCACACACACAGGACAGGGAGAACACCACACACACAGGACAGGGAGAACACCACACACACAGGACAGGGAGAACACCACACACACAGGACAGGGAGAACACCACACACACAGGACAGGGGGAACACCACACACACAGGACAGGGGGAACACCACACACACAGGTCAGGGAGAACACCACACACACAGGACAGAGAGAACACCACACACAGGACAGGGAGAACACCACACACACAGGACAGGGAGAACACCACACACACAGGACAGGGGGAACACCACACACACAGGACAGGGGGAACACCACACACACAGGTCAGGGAGAACACCACACACACAGGACAGAGAGAACACCACACACAGGACAGGGAGAACACCACACACACAGGACAGGGAGAACACCACACACACAGGACAGGGGGAACACCACACACACAGGACAGGGAGAACACCACACACACAGGACAGGGAGAACACCACACACACAGGTCAGGGAGAACACCACACACAGGACAGGGGGAACACCACACACAGGTCAGGGAGAACACCACACACAGGACAGGGGGAACACCACACACAGGACAGGGGGAACACCACACACAGGACAGGGAGAACACCACACACACAGGACAGGGGGAACACCACACACACAGGACAGGGGGAACACCACACACACAGGACAGGGGGAACACCACACACACAGGACAGGGGGAACACCACACACACAGGACAGGGAGAACACCACACACACAGGACAGGGAGAACACCACACACACAGGACAGGGGGAACACCACACACACAGGACAGGGGGAACACCACACACACAGGACAGGGGGAACACCACACACACAGTTCAGGGAGAACACCACACACACAGGACAGAGAGAACACCACACACAGGACAGGGAGAACACCACACACACAGGACAGGGAGAACACCACACACACAGGACAGGGGGAACACCACACACACAGGACAGGGGGAACACCACACACACAGGACAGGGAGAACACCACACACACAGGACAGGGAGAACACCACACACACAGGACAGGGGGAACACCACACACACAGGACAGGGAGAACACCACACACACAGGTCAGGGAGAACACCACACACAGGACAGGGGGAACACCACACACAGGACAGCGGGAACACCACACACAGGACAGGGAGAACACCACACACACAGGACAGGCGGAACACCACACACACAGGACAGGGGGAACACCACACACACAGGACAGGGGGAACACCACACACACAGGACAGGGGGAACACCACACACACAGGACAGGGAGAACACCACACACACAGGACAGGGAGAACACCACACACACAGGACAGGGGGAACACCACACACACAGGACAGGGGGAACACCACACACACAGGACAGGGGGAACACCACACACACAGGACAGAGAGAACACCACACACAGGACAGGGAGAACACCACACACACAGGACAGGGAGAACACCACACACACAGGACAGGGGGAACACCACACACACAGGACAGGGGGAACACCACACACACAGGACAGGGGGAACACCACACACACAGGACAGGGAGAACACCACACACACAGGACAGGGAGAACACCACACACACAGGACAGGGGGAACACCACACACACAGGACAGGGGGAACACCACACACACAGGACAGGGGGAACACCACACACAGGACAGGGAGAACACCACACACACAGGACAGGGAGAACACCACACACACAGGACAGAGTGAACAGCGAACCTATTGTTCTGGTGGAACATCACATCCTGTATCGCTGGAAGATCCCGGTTGAAATGTCTGGTTTTTTCTCCATTGTCCTGCCCTCGTCTCCTTAAGGTGCTGACTGTTGCTGGGAGCTTGGGCAGTGGAGAACTGACACCTTATTGTGTGCTTTGTCTGGGAGTGTGTGTGAGTTGGGCCGGGATGGATTTGGGGTCGGGCAGAGGAAGAGGCCTGGGGATGAGTGAGGCCCAGGAGTCGAGGATGGTGCCTCGAGCGCTGAGGTTAGCTTCACCAATGACGACAATTGTGTGTGAATCTCACTGACCCTAATTACTAATAATTACACATCGAACCCACTCACCATCAGGCAGGTCGGCAACATTACAATCAAGGGCTGCAGGGCCCACTGCCTTCTCCCTGTGGCAGACTGTCGGGCTGGACAGAGCGACAGGGCCCTGAACACCAGGTCAGAGAGAGTGAGTCCGAGCTGTGAGCTTTCTTGGTGAGAAATGATGAACTGGCACAGCCCTCGGTTGGGGGAGGGCATTGAGTAATCACCGAACTTTCATCCCCCACGGGACACAGCCTCAACTTTGACCTCTCTGCTTTAAAAACAATTCCCATGTTCTTCCCTCCTCTCTCACACGGGACAGAAATCCGGTGGGGATCAGCTGAATGGCCCACAAGTGGCAGAGTGATGAGAGAAGTGGGAACATGATTTCATGATCGATCTTGCTGCTGAAAGGCCAACGGGTGGAGAAATTAACTCAGCGTAAGCCCGGGTCTGACCGGTCTCAACCAGGGTGGCAGGGGAGGGGAGGGGGTGACAATTGGCCCCCAGGCTGAGGAGGGAGAGAAATCAACTTCAAGATCAGCCGGGGGGTGGGGTCGGATCCTCATTCACCAGGGAGCCTGCTGCAGATATCTGGGGGTGGGCATTGGACCAGGCTGGGGGTGGGCATTGGACCAGGCTGGGGGTGGGCATTGGACCAGGCTGGGGGTGGGCATTGGACCAGGCTGGGAGTGAGCACAGATATCTGGGGGTGGGCATTGGACCAGGCTGGGGGTGAGCACAGATATCTGGGGGTGGGCATTGGACCAGGCTGGGAGTGAGCACAGATATCTGGGTGTGAGCACAGATATCTGGGTGTGAGCACAGATATCTGGGGGTGGGCATTGGACCAGGCTGGGGGTGGGCATTGGACCAGGCTGGGAGTGAGCACAGATATCTGGGGGTGAGCACAGATATCTGGGGGTGGGCATTGGACCAGGCTGGGGGTGGGCATTGGACCAGGCTGGGGATGAGCACAGATATCTGGGGGTGGGCATTGGACCAGGCTGGGGGTGAGCACAGATATCTGGGTGTGAGCACAGATATCTGGGGGTGGGTATTGGACCGGGCTGGGGGTGGGCATTGGACCAGGCTGGGGTCGGGCATTGGACCAGGCTGGGGGTGAGCACAGATATCTGGGGGTGGGCATTGCACCAGGCTGGGGGTGAGCACAGATATCTGGGGGTGGGCATTAGACCGGGCTGGGGGTGAGCACAGATATCTGGGTGTGAGCACAGATATCTGGGGGTGGGCATTGGACCAGGCTGGGGGTGGGCATTGGACCAGGCTGAGGGTGGGCATTGGACCAGGCTGGGGGTGGGCATTGGACCAGGCTGGGGTGGGCATTGAACCAGGCTGGGGGTGGGCATTGGACCAGGCTGGGGGTGGGCATTGGACCAGGCTGGGGGTGAGCATTGGACCAAGCTGGGGGTGAGCATTGGACCAGGCTGGGGGTGGGCATTGGACCAGGCTGGGGGTGGGCATTGGACCAGGCTGGGGGTGGGCATTGGACCAGGCTGGGGGTGGGCATTGGACCAGGCTGGGGGTGGGCATTGGACCAGGCTGGGGGTGGGCATTGGACCAGGCTGGGGGTGGGCATTGGACCAGGCTGGGGGTGGGCATTGGACTAGGCTGGGGGTGAGCACAGATATCTGGGGGTGGGCATTGGACCAGGCTGGGGGTGGGCATTGGACCAGGCTGGGGGTGGGCACAGATATCTGGGGGTGAGCACAGATATCTGGGGGTGAGCACAGATATCTGGGGGTGGGCACAGATATCTGGGGGTGAGCACAGATATCTGGGGGTGGGCACAGATCTCACCCCCTTCATGGCCCAATACCTCAGGACAATCACAGTCAGGTTCTAAGGTGATCACCTTGAGTGGGGTATTGGGGGGCCAGGGGTGCCCGTGGAACTGTACCCTGGCAGGAGGCAGAATCTTCGGATGGGGAGGGAAGATAAAGCAGCCAATTCCTTGCTGTGACTTCACTTTCGTCACCCTGTGTGACTTTTGAGTTGGGGAAAAATCATCAAAATTCCCATCTCTGTCCCCCGACCAGAGCACAGAAGACACCCACACTCACTTCCTGTCCACATTTATAATGGGAACAACTCATGTTAACCTGTCAGGCTGTAATTACATCCTCCCACTAGTGGAGGGCACCACTGACTGGACAGGAACATGTTATTAAAATGTGATAAGTTTCTCTCGGCATTTACCATGAAAATGTGCCTGGAGGAATTTGTAACAGGAATACAATAATAAGGACAGGAGGTATGACATTACAATGAAGTCTGCAAGCCCCACTCCAATTATCCTCCACCCTCGAACCCCCCTTCACCTGAACAATACATTTGATTTTGATTTCTTTTGTTTTACGCCAGACAAGTGCCAGGCAATGACCATCTCCAACAAGAGAGAGTCTAACCACCTCCCCTTGACATTCAACGGCATTACCATCGCCGAATCCCCCACCATCAACATCCTGGGGGTCACCATTGACCAGAAACTTAACTGGACCACCCATATAAATACTGTGGCTACGAGAGCAGGTCAGAGGCTGGGTATTCTGCGGCGAGTGACTCACCTCCTGACTCCCCAAAGCCTTTCCACCACCTACAAGGCACAAGTCAGGAGTGTGATGGAATACTCTCCACTTGCCTGGATGAGTGCAGCTCCATCAACACTCAAGAAGCTCGACATCATCCAGGACAAAGCAGCCCGCTTGATTGGCACCCCATCCACCACCCTAAACATTCACTCCCTTCACCACCGGCGTACAGTGGCTGCAGTGTGTACCATCCACAGGATGCACTGCAGCAACTCGCCAAGGCTTCTTCGACAGCACCTCCCAAACCCGCGACCTCTACCACCTAGAAGGACAAGAGCAGCAGGCACATGGGAACAACACCACCTGCACGTTCCCCTCCAAGTCACACACCATCCCGACTTGGAAATATATCGCCGTTCCTTCATCGTCGCTGGGTCAAAATCCTGGAACTCCCTTCCTAACAGCACTGTGGGAGAACCGTCACCACACGGACTGCAGCGGTTCAAGAAGGCGGCTCACCACCACCTTCTCAAGGGCAAATAAGGATGGGCAATAAAAGCCGGCCTCGCCAATGACACCCGCATTCCATGAACAAATAAAAAAAATGTGTAACAACATGGCGATCAACTGGTCAACTTAAATATTTCCTGAGCTAAAGTGCTGTATATTTGGGAGTCAATGCCAGCATGTTTTGGTGCCCCATCAATCGGCACTGATCGAAAACCAGCATCTTTGGTAAAGGAGCAATAGTGACTATGGAATGTCAGTTCAAATTAAAGACTTGTATTTCTATTCCAATCTCTCAGAAACATCCCAAACACTTCATAGACAGTGAATTACTTGGAAGTATAATCACCCTTCTAATGTAAGGAAATATGGCAGCCATTTTTCACACATGAAGATACTACAAACAGCAATGAAATGAATGACTTGTTCACATATTTGTCGTGGTATTGGTTGAGGGAATAATGTTGATTGGGAGAACCACCTGCTCTACTTCAAATAGTGTCTTGGGATGGAAAGCAGCCACCTGAACAGGCAGACAGTGTAATATATTGTCCGAACGAGAGCAACCCTGAAAATGCAGCATTTCATCAGTAAAGGACGGAGGAGAAGCAGAGATGACAGTACAGAATCACAATGGACCAAATCCCTCCCCATTCCTTCTCATTGTATGGAAACACAACAGAACAAATCCCATCCCATTGTGTGGAATCCGAATGGAACAAATCCCTTTTTATCCAGTCTCATTGTATGGAATTCCAATTGACCAAATCTCATTTAATTCAGTCTCATTGTATGGAATCCCAATGGATAAAACCCCTTTTTATCCATTCTCATTGTATGGAATCCCAATGGTCCAATCCCCTTTTTATCCAGTCTCATTGTATGGAATTCCAATGGTCCAAATCCCTTTTTATCCAGTCTCATTGTATGGAATTCCAATGGTCCAAATCCCTTTTTATCCAGTCTCATTGTATGGAATTCCAATGGTCCAATCCCCTTTTTATCCAGTCTCATTGTATGGAATTCCAATGGTCCAATCCCCTTTTTATCCAGTCTCATTGTATGGAATCCCAAAGGTCCAAATCCCTTTTTATCCAGTCTCATTGTATGGAATCCCAATGGATAAAACCCCTTTTTATCCAGTCTCATTGTATGGAATTCCAATGGTCCAAATCCCTTTTTATTCAGTCTCATTGTTTGGAATCCCAATGGTCCAAACCCCTTTTTATCCAGTCTCATTGTATGGAATTCCAATGGTCCAAATCCCTTTTTATTCAGTCTCATTGTATGGAATCCCAATGGACAAAATCCCTTTTTATTCAGTCTCATTGTATGGAATCCCAATGGTCCAAATCCCTTTTTATCCAGTCTCATTGTATGGAATCCCAATGGACAAAATCCCTTTTTATTCAGTCTCATTGTATGCAATCCTAATGGATAAAACCCCTTTTTATCCAGTCTCATTGTATGGAATCCCAATGGATAAAAACCCTTTTTATTCAGTCTCATTGTTTGGAATCCCAATGGACAAAATCCCTTTTTATTCAGTCTCATTGTATGGAATCCCAATGGACAAAACCCCTTTTTATCCAGTCTCATTGTATGGAATCCCAATGGATAAAACCCCTTTTTATTCAGTCTCATTGTATGGAATCCCAATGGTCCAAATCCCTTTTTATCCAGTCTCATTGTATGGAATCCCAATGGATAAAAACCCTTTTTATTCAGTCTCATTGTTTGGAATCCCAATGGACAAAATCCCTTTTTATCCAGTCTCATTGTATGGAATTCCAATGGATAAAGCCCCTTTTTATCCAGTCTCATTGTATGGAATCCCAATGGTCCAATCCCCTTTTTATCCAGTCTCATTGTATGGAATCCCAATGGTCCAAATCCCTTTTTATTCAGTCTCATTGTATGGAATCCCAATGGTCCAATCCCCTTTTTATCCAGTCTCATTGTATGGAATCCCAATGGTCCAATCCCCTTTTTATCCAGTCTCATTGTATGGAATCCCAATGGTCCAAATCCCTTTTTATTCAGTCTCATTGTATGGAATCCCAATGGATAAAACCCGTTTTTATTCAGTCTCATTGTATGGAATCCCAATGGATAAAACCCCTTTTTATTCAGTCTCATTGTATGGAATCCTAATGGATAAAACCCCTTTTTATCCAGTCTCATTGTATGGAATCCCAATGGTCCAAACCCCTTTTATCCAGTCTCATTGTATGGAATTCCAATGGATAAAACCCCTTTTTATCCAGTCTCATTGTATGGAATTCCAATGGATAAAACCCCTTTTTATTCAGTCTCATTGTATGGAATCCCAATGGATAAAACCCCTTTTTATCCAGTCTCATTGTATGGAATTCCAATGGATAAAACCCCTTTTTATTCAGTCTCATTGTATGGAATCCCAATGGATAAAACCCCTTTTTATTCAGTCTCATTGTATGGAATCCCAATGGATAAAAACCCTTTTTATTCAGTCACATTGTATGGAATACCAAAGGATAAAACCCCTTTTTATCCAGTCTCATTGTATGGAATTCCAATGGATAAAACCCCTTTTTATTCAGTCTCATTGTAATGAATCCCAATGGACAAAACCCCTTTTTATTCAGTCTCATTGTTTGGAATCCCAATGGACAAAATCCCTTTTTATCCAGTCTCATTGTATGGAATCCCAATGGACAAAACCCCTTTTTATTCAGTCTCATTGTATGGAATCCCAATGGATAAAACCCCGTTTTAATCAGTCTCATTGTTTGGAATCCCAATGGTCCAAATCCCTTTTTATTCAGTCTCATTGTAATGAATCCCAATGGACAAAACCCCTTTTTATTCAGTCTCATTGTATGGAATCCCAATGGATAAAACCCCGTTTTATTCAGTCTCATTGTTTGGAATCCCAATGGTCCAAATCCCTTTTTATTCAGTCTCATTGTATGGAATCCCAATGGATAAAACCCCTTTTTATCCAGTCTCATTGTTTGGAATCCTAATAGATAAAAACCCTTTTTATTCAGTCTCATTGTATGGAATCCCAATGGTCCAAATCCCTTTTTATTCAGTCTCATTGTATGGAATCCCAATGGATAAAACCCCTTTTTATCCAGTCTCATTGTATGGAATCCCAATGGTCCAAATCCCTTTTTATTCAGTCTCATTGTATGGAATCCCAATGGATAAAACCCCTTTTTATTCAGTCTCATTGTTGGGAATCCCAATGGACAAAATCCCTTTTTATCCAGTCTCATTGTATGGAATCCCAATGGATAAAACCCCTTTTTATTCAGTCTCATTGTATGGAATCCCAATGGATAAAACCCCTTTTTATTCAGTCTCATTGTATGGAATCCCAATGGTCCAAATCCCTTTCTATCCAGTCTCATTGCATGGAATCCCAATGGATAAAACCCCTTTTTATTCAGTCTCATTGTATGGAATCTCAATGGACAAAATCCCTTTTTATTCAGTCTCATTGTCTGGAATCCCAATGGATAAAATCCCTTTTTATTCAGTCTCATTGTATGGAATCCCAATGGTCCAAATCCCTTTTTATCCAGTCTCATTGTATGGAATCCCAATGGTCCAAACCCCTTTTTATCCAGTTTCATTGTATGGAATCCCAATGGACAAAACCCCTTTTTATTCAGTCTCATTGTATGGAATCCCAATGGATAAAACCCCTTTTTATTCAGTCTCATTGTATGGAATCCCAATGGATAAAACACCTTTTTATTCAGTCTCATTGTATGGAATCCCAATGGACAAAATCCCTTTTTATTCAGTCTCATTGCATGGAATTCCAATGGATAAAATCCCTTTTTATCCAGTCTCATTGTATGGAATCCCAATGGACAAAATCCCTTTTTATTCAGTCTCATTGCATGGAATCCCAATGGATAAAATCCCTTTTTATCCAGTCTCATTGTTTGGAATCCCAATGGATAAAACCCCTTTTAATTCAGTCTCATTGTTTGGAATCCCAATGGATAAAACCCCTTTTTATCCAGTCTCATTGTATGGAATCCCAATGGATAAAACCCCTTTTTATCCAGTCTCATTGTATGGAATCCCAATGGATAAAACCCCTTTTTATTCAGTCTCATTGTATGGAATCCCAATGGTCCGATCCCCTTTTTATCCAGTCTCATTGTATGGAATCCCAATGGTCCAAATCCCTTTTTATCCAGTCTCATTGCATGGAATCCCAATGGTCCAAAACCCTTTTTATCCAGTCTCATTGTATGGAATCCCAATGGTACAATCCCCTTTTTATCCAGTCTCATTGTATGGAATCCCAATGGTCCAAACCCCTTTTTATCCAGTCTCATTGTTTGGAATCCCAATGGATAAAAACCCTTTTTATTCAGTCTCATTGTACGGAATCCCAATGGTCCAAATCCCTTTTTATTCAGTCTCATTGTATGGAATCCCAATGGATAAAACCCCTTTTTATTCAGTCTCATTGTATGGAATCCCAATGGTCCCAATCCCTTTTTATTCAGTCTGATTGTATGGAATCCCAATGGATAAAACCCCTTTTTATTCAGTCTCATTGTATGGAATCCCAATGGATAAAACCCCTTTTTATTCAGTCTCATTGTATGGAATCCCAATGGATAAAACCCCTTTTTATTCAGTCTCATTGTATGGAATCCCAATGGACAAAATCCCTTTTTATCCAGTCTCATTGTATGGAATCCCAATGGATAAAACCCCTTTTTATTCAGTCTCATTGTATGGAATCCCAATGGATAAAACCCCTTTTTATTCAGTCTCATTGTATGGAATCCCAATGGATAAAACCCCTTTTTATCCAGTTTCATTGTATGGAATCCCAATGGTCCGATCCCCTTTTTATCCAGTCTCATTGTATGGAATCCCAATGGTCCAAATCCCATTTTATCCAGTCTCATTGCATGGACTCCCAATGGTCCAAATCCCTTTTTATCCAGTCTCATTGTATGGAATCCCAATGGTACGATCCCCATTTTATCCAGTCTCATTGTATGGAATTCCAATGGATAAAACCTCTTTTTATCCAGTCTCACTGTTTGGAATCCCAATGGATAAAACCCCTTTTTATTCAGTCTCATTGTATGGAATCCCAATGGTCCAAACCCCTTTTTATCCAGTCTCATTGTACGGATTCCCAATGGATAAAACCCCTTTTTATTCAGTCTCATTGTATGGAATCCCAATGGTCCAAACCCCTTTTTATTCAGTCTCATTGTATGGAATCCCAATGGATAAAACCCCTTTTTATCCAGTCTCATTGTATGGAATCCCAATGGTCCAAATCGCTTTTTATTCAGTCTCATTGTATGGAATCCCAATGGATAAAACCCCTTTTTATCCAGTCTCATTGCATGGAATCCCAATGGTCCAAATCCCTTTTTATCCAGTCTCATTGTATGGAATCCCAATGGTACGATCCCCTTTTTATCCAGTCTCATTGTATGGAATTCCAATGGATAAAACCTCTTTTTATCCAGTCTCACTGTTTGGAATCCCAATGGATAAAACCCCTTTTTATCCAGTCTCATTGTATGGAATCCCAATGGTCCAAACCCCTTTTTATCCAGTCTCATTGTACGGATTCCCAATGGATAAAACCCCTTTTTATTCAGTCTCATTGTATGGAATCCCAATGGTCCAAACCCCTTTTTATTCAGTCTCATTGTATGGAATCCCAATGGTCCAAATCGCTTTTTATTCAGTCTCATTGTATGGAATCCCAATGGATAAAACCCCTTTTTATCCAGTCTCATTGTATGGAATCCCAATGGTCCAAATCGCTTTTTATTCAGTCTCATTGTATGGAATCCCAATGGATAAAACCCCTTTTTATCCAGTCTCATTGTATGGAATTCCAATGGTCCAAACCCCTATTTATCCAGTCTCATTGTATGGAATCCCAATGGTCCAAACCCCATTTTATCCAGTCTCATTGTATGGAATTCCAATGGTCCAATCCCCTTTTTATCCAGTCTCATTGTATGGAATCCCAAAGGTCCAAATCCCTTTTTATCCAGTCCCATTGTATGGAATCCCAATGGATAAAATCCCTTTTTATTCAGTCTCATTGCATGGAATCCCAATGGATAAAATCCCTTTTTATCCAGTCTCATTGTATGGAATCCCAATGGTCCAAACCCCTTTTTATCCAGTCTCATTGTATGGAATTCCAATGGTCCAATCCCCTTTTTATTCAGTCTCATTGTATGGAATCCCAATGGATAAAACCCCTTTTTATCCAGTCTCATTGTATGGAATCCCAATGGTCCAAACCCCTTTTTATCCAGTCTCATTGTATGGAATTCCAATGGTCCAATCCCCTTTTTATCCAGTCTCATTGTATGGAATCCCAATGGATAAAACCCCTTATTATCCAGTCTCATTGTATGGAATCCCAATGGTCCAAATCCCTTTTTATCCAGTCTCATTGTATGGAATCCCAATGGACCAAACCCCTTTTTATCCAGTCTCATTGTATGGAATCCCAATGGTCAAAATCCCTTTTAGTTCAGTCTCATTGTATGGAATCCCAATGGACCAAATCACTTTTTATTCAGTCACATTGTATGGAATCCCAATGGAGCAAATCCCTTTTTAATCAGTATCATTGGATGGAATCCGAATGGAAAAAACCCTTTTTATTCAGTCTCATTGTATGGAGTCCCAATGGACAAAATCCCTTTTTATTCAGTCTCATTGGATGGAATCCCAATGGAAAAACCCCTTTTTATTCAGTCTCATTGTATGGAATCCCAATGGAAAAACCCATTTTTATTCAGTCTCATTGTGTGGAATCCCAATGGAAAAAAAACATTTTTATCCAGTCTCATTGTATGGAATCCCAATGGAAAAACCCCTTTTTATTCAGTCTCATTGTATGGAATCCCAATGGATAAAACCCCTTTTTATTCAGTCTCATTGTTTGGAATCCCAATGGATAAAACCCCTTTTTATTCAGTCTCATTGTTTGGAATCCCAATGGATAAAACCCCTTTTTATTCAGTCTCCGTGTATGGAATCCCAATGGTCCAAATCCCTTTTTATTCAGTCTCATTGTATGGAATCCCAATGGATAAAACCCGTTTTTATTCAGTCTCATTGTATGGAATCCCAATGGACAAAATCCCTTTTTATCCAGTCTCATTGTATGGAATCCCAATGGATAAAACCCCTTTTTATTCAGTCTCATTGTATGGAATCCCAATGGATAAAACCCCTTTTTATTCAGTCTCATTGTATGGAATCCCAAAGGATAAAACCCCTTTTTATCCAGTCTCATTGTATGGAATCCCAATGGATAAAACCCCTTTTTATTCCGTCTCATTGTATGGAATCCCAATGGATAAAACCCCTTTTTATTCAGTCTCATTGTATGGAATCCCAAAGGATAAAACACCTTTTTATTCAGTCTCATTGTATGGAATCCCAAAGGATAAAACCCCTTTTTATTCAGTCTCATTGTATGGAATCCCAAAGGATAAAACCCCTTTTTATCCAGTCTCACTGTATGGAATCCCAAAGGATAAAACCCCTTTTTATCCAGTCTCATTGTATGGAATCCCAATGGATAAAACCCCTTTTTATCCAGTCTCATTGCATGGAATCCCAATGGTCCAAATCCCTTTTTATCCAGTCTCATTGTATGGAATCCCAATGGTCCAAATCCCTTTTTATCCAGTCTCATTGTGTGGAATCCCAATGGTCCAATCCCCTTTTTATCCGGTCTCATTGTATGGAATCCCAATGGTCCAAACCCCTTTTTATCCTGTCTCATTGTATGGAATCCCAATGGATATAACCCCTTTTTATTCAGTCTCATTGTATGGAATCCCAATGGATAAAACCCCTTTTTATTCAGTCTCATTGTATGGAATCCCAATGGTCCAATCCCTTTTTATTCAGTCTCATTCTATGGAATTCCAATGGACCAAATCCCTTTTTATTCACTCTCATTATATGGAATCCCAATTGCCCAAACCCCTTTTTATCCAGTCTCATTGTATGGAATCCCAATGGACAAAACCCCTTTTTATTCAGTCTCATTGTATGGAATCCCAATGGATAAAACCCCTTTTTATTCAGTCTCATTGTATGGAATCCCAATGGATAAAACCCGTTTTTATTCAGTCTCATTGTATGGAATCCAAATTGTCCAAATCCCTTTTTATTCAGTCTCATTGTATGGAATCCAAATTGTCCAAATCCCTTTTTATTCAGTCTCATTGTATGGAATCCCAATAGACAAAATACCTTTTTATTCAGTTTCATTGTATGGAATCCCAATGGATAAAACCCCTTTTTATCCAGTCTCATTGTACGGAATCCGAATGGTCCAAACCCCTTTTTATCCAGTCTCATT